>NW_028145948.1:0-97500 GCF_977016875.1 Pavona decussata
CTTTGGTAATTCCTTCGGTTTGGTTGTGGTTTTAAGGAAATCTTCGAACAAAAGCGCAACAAACCTCTTCATCGCCAACATGGCCGTTGCAGATCTCCTTTTAACTTTCACAGTGATGCCTTTATGCATCTGTGTGGCTTTGTTTTTCTTTGACTCACACAGTGCTAAAACTTAGAGTTTGCTATTTTATTAAAAAAAAAAAAAACATTTCAAAAGAACGGTTCTTTTTGCAATTTATGACAAAACGTGACAGTTTGGACCTTGAAAAAGGATGTAAAGATTGAGGGAGGAAATAAAAGGGCAAAAGAGTTAAGTGCTAAATTTTTTTTCAATCCTGATTAAAGGTCGGTTCTAGCTAGCGCATAACCATAAGCATAAATAAGCATAAGCAAGTGAGAACACCCGCGACATAAGCATAAGCATAAGCATAAGCATAAGAAAAACGAACATGTTTGTTTATCTTCTGTCGGCTTGTGCTTATGGTCATGCTTATGTCGCAGTTTCACAAGTGAGAACGGGGCCGACATAAGCATAAGCATAAGCTCAAGCCCTTCGACCAATTACAGGTCACTTTGAAATTTTGAAATTAGGGCATATATTTATAGAACCAGTACCATTTGCTCCAGTTGTATCGGTGGGATTCTGAGTCAGGTTAAAAAGCTCTTCCATCTTTGATCTAAGAACCTGTCTGAGTAAAAGAATTCCACTGTATTTAAGAGCGGTTTTCGCAGTTTCCACTTGCAAAAACAGTAAAAACATTTTAAATTAAATGAAGCATATTAATTATTGAGGAAGAAACTACGACCTAGTATTAGCTTAAAAATAACGCAAAAGCAAGATTAATTATGTGAAATAAATATGATTAAGGTATTTTTTATCTTGGTGAAAAAATGATAGTTGAAGTTTTAAGTAGCAGTGACAAAGGCATAAAAAAGCGAGTTCTCCCAAAAAGAGTCCTGTGAACGCTTCAAATCATAGCATTATATAGAATGTTTGTCACTTGAGCCTAGTTAAATGGCCTTAGCTCCCGCGAATTTTCTGCAGCTCTGTGGCATCCGAAGTACAGTAATCGGAAGGTCGTGGGTCCAACTCCTGTTGGGAGAACCGAGTATGCCTGTGTCACTGACAGAAAAATTAATTTATCAAGATTTATCTTGGTTTTATTTCTTTATTTTGAAAGCTTAAGCTTGCCTTTGATTTTATCATCCTGACTGGAAAATTTTGTGAGGGCCAAAAACCCTGTTTAAATTGTTATTGGCTCCGAAAAGAACTGTTGCGTCGCTTGGGAAATGTTTGAAAAGCTAGCAAAATAAAATAACTATCTTCACACAACGAGCACCAGCTCTATGAACGGCTCATATGCTGGTAATCCTTAGTTTCTGATCTCGTTTGATTTGATTTTCACGAGGTTCGCTCGCTTCATGCCATTTTTTATTTTTTTTTCTTATAAAATGGACCCACCGACTCTTTCCACCCTGTAAATTGCATTAAGCATACAACAGCAAAATTGAACGATAAGATCCGACGTTTCGGAGTGATCATGACTCCATTTTCAAGGGAACTAAGTAACAGATCATGCAAATTACAAAGCCCGGTCTAGATAAAAAAAAAAAAAAAATCAATGTATGCACATAATGCGTAACCTTTAAAAACATCAAAGCTCTTAATTTCATGTTAACGAAGGCTGTGCTACTTGTGGTTCCTTCGAAGAAAAAATAACGGTTTTGAAAAACAATAATGCAAATTAATGAAATTCATCCAATCAAAATCATTTTATCCGTACTTGGGTGATGACGTCGCTTTAGAACGCGCACAGTAGGCACGCAGCTGAAATTCACACAATTGACGACGGAGTTAGTCCTCTTAGTGACTTTTTGTCTTATATGTTCATTTATTAAAGTATAGAAACATTGAACGACAAGAAAAATAGTTAGTGACCTCTACCCTTGGTAACTGTTTGGAGAAAGAATTTTACGCGGCAGTCTAAAAGACCACGAAATAGTTTTATTTATTTAATGGCCAAAAGGCAATTAAAGTCCATAAGAAATTTGCATGCTAATTTACAGTCTTCTAGTTTGCCCATTTATTATCCTCTGCCGGAATATTTTTAATCCCGATTTCGACTTCCTAGCACGTTTTTCTTTTACTTGCGCCCGTTTCTCAAATGTTCCGATAACAACCTGGCCCGAAGACCAATTTTCGTAAACAATATCTCCGACAGGGAGAAAATGGGTATTTGAAAGCTCAATGTAAATATACTCATAATTTTTGGCAACAGTAACATACAGGCACTTTTAACTAGAAATTCGTGCAAATTTAACTAAAAATGAAACAAATTAAAATATTTAATATAAAAAGTACTTATTATGCCAAAAGGTTATCGGTTCTTTCGAGAAATAAGCTTCATGTACCCTATTCTGAATACCTATTGACAAAATTTATGGCAGCGTGAATATACCATGTCTTTCAACAAAATCAACATCAATCTTCTTCGTGTGACTTAAGCTGGTTCCCCAAGATTATTGTACGTTTATACCCGGCATGACACGTTTTTTGAGAATTTTGTGTTACTCATGCATATGGATGGAGGATGAACGAGCTTTCGGTGCTAAACTTGAAAAGGTATCTGTATTTACTCACAGAAAGGAGTTTTCGTTGGTCGCGGCAGTAGTCTTTTACAAACGATTGAGCAATTTATCTATTCAATCTCTTTGTTCGATTTGAGATGTGGAACGTAAACTCCATTCTTTTAACAAGACTCGACACACTTTTACGCAGCCAAAATTTTCATAATATAAATACCTGTTAAAGAAAAATGCTGTTCAATCCTGTCACGACTGTATTGCAATTTTTTTAACGTTGAAAACATAGCAATCGAAAACTTCACAACTTTTTTAATACGCCGCAATGTTAATTAAGAATGGAAAATATATGCTGAGTTAAAACTAACAACAACTCAGTATTGTCTTTAAGAGTTTATAAAGACACAGTTGTCTCTCAGTTAAAATTGTATTTTCGTCTCCTAATTGACAACAAAATTCTTTAGTGGTGTTTAAAACGCCTTGACAACAAGAAAGAACATTCATCTGCTGGCAAATCACACTCACCTTTGGCAAATAATGACTTTGCAACGATCCAAAAAAGGATGATTTTTAGCTTAACGCAACTGCTCGGCCGACAGCACAGTCGTGTTGTCTTTTGTGGTAGCATGACAGTGGATAAGTGAATGTAGCTTCGTAAAGTGCAGTGGGCAGGTGTAGATGAGTCAATAAACGGATCGTTTATTGATCAAATGAACCGGAACTTGTTTCTGATTGGTCATAATGTCCATAACCTATTGTGTAATAATGAAGACCTTAATTTTCAGTCTACCGGTACCTTGTCATAATTGTCACGCATAGTGACATTTAATAAACTTTTTCAGTAAGCAAGAGTATTTAGGGTTTCAGTGAGAAATGTCATTTTTGTTTGAACTGGCTTCCGCTGCTCTGTCCGTATTTGTGGCTTAAATTATATAAAGATAAAGTGTAGTGTTTTTGTTTTAACTTAGCAACTACGTGACATTAACTTCCTGTATTTGCTGTTGTTCGCGAGAATTATCTTGTACGATTTCCATAAACTTACGCATTCCTCAAGAAAACTTATTCTCCATTTGAAGTGAACACGATGTTAAATTCCTTAATTTTCGCAGCGGAGAACGTGTTGCTACAATTCTATAAAGCAACTGGCTTATTACTAAAGGCATCAACTTTTCATTATAACTCACGATATGTAGGAGGATTATTAAAAATGACAACATCTGCGATATCAGCCAGGCTTAGAAACTGCCACCGTATACCAATCTCTATATAATGACTTTATAAACTCCTGACATGATGGCTTATCATAAGCGACCATATACGCAACTTTCAACTTAAGGTAAATTTAAGGTTAACTTCATTCTGTTTATTCTTTTATCTCCCAATCGTTTTTCTTAACTTTAATTTAGATATGTTTTTTTGTTGTTATTTTGTAGCTGTTTAACTGTTCTTGTTGTGATTTGTTTGTTTCTTCTTTGACTGTGATGTTTTTAAAATTAATGTAAACGTCGTTAGGTCTCTCGATGAGCAATTTTTTACTCTTAAGGTAAATGTCGAAATAAAATATTGTTTATATAATAAAATAATATACGCAACCACGATGGCAACGGGGGACGTAACAGGTTGCAGCCACGTTCTCGTTCTGAAAGTGCTTTTATGTTCACTTTAAACCTTTTCAGTAATTTAATAATTTTATACAATAAATAATTTTCATAAAACATCGCTTCTGAAAATTTCATGAATTGGAAACTTTTGGCACTAGGAAAAGGATTTTAAGAAAAAAATTGGAGGGATGTAGCTGGGACAGAAGGCGTCCAGTCGTGTTTTGAACTTTCCATACATTTGTCTGTATAGCGAACCAGCCGTGAACTGCTACTAAAAATAGTTCGCGGGAAAAAATACAGGGAAATGTATGGAAAGTTCAAAACCCGACTGGACGTTTTCTGTCACAGCTACATCCCTCCAATTTTTTTCTTAAAATCCTTTTTCTAGTGCCAAAAGTTTCCAATTCATAAATTTTTCAGAAGCGATTTTTTATGAAAGTTATTTGACATTGGATTTCCATACAAACACTGTTATTTCAAGCCTGTTTGCCTACCCGTCAAAATGGCGTCGAAAACCGTGATAAGGCCTATTATTTAAGGCATTGCATCTACTGTAAAGTGATCAAACAACGTACAACAATTCATCGGCAAAAAGCATTGCACTGAACTGGCATATACCTTGATCATAGTATTACAGAGAGAGGAAAATTAGAAATTAATAGTTTGAAACAATGCATCTATAGTAATTTGATCAATCAATGTCCAACAGTTAGGATTCCTCTACTAAAAGCTTCGCACATAACTGGCATATACCTTGATCATAGCACCACAGAGCAAGGAAAATTAGAAATTAATAGTTTGAGATAATGCATCTATAGTAATTTGATCAATCAATGCATAACAGTTAGGATCCTCAGCTAAAAGCTTGGCAAGATTTCCGCACAGCCCCATACATGTAGCAAGGAAAGTTATAAATTGATAGTTTGAAACAATGCATCTAAAGCAATTTGATCAATTGTTTAAAAACTGTTTCTAAAAACATTTGAACCGACTTATCATAATAAATAGACTTGCAATGCTATGAGGAATAAATAAAAATGTTATATTTAAGCTGCAGCTTGTATATTTCATTCTATTAAAGGAGAATCTGGTTCAAATGGCAACTAAATTGTTACTAGTCGCTTAATAACCAAAAATCCCGCGGCAGAAGAACTATCAGCACCGCTATCAGATACTACACTCTCCGCAGTAAATTTAGGGGATAAGTTACGAGCAGAATTTAAGGCTACAAAACTTATGGAAAGACTCACCTGAAAGTAAGCTAAAAATATTGTGCAAGCATCACGCTCTGTTGCAAATGTGTTTGTGGTAATATACGATCCGACAGTAAAGAGAAAATCATAAATCGCAAATTATTAACACAAGGGAATCGGCTGTCCATAATTTGACTTTTTTATTGCAGTCAAATCGCCAAGACTAGTGGAAATCAAACTAAAAACCTTAGTTTGACGAATTTTCCGTTGAAACCCTCCAGCCTGAACGATTTGTCATGCGCGTTTAGGGAGTACGCTCTCAAAGATTTCTGGGAGTGACGTATGCTCGTATCCAGGCTCCTTCCACTGGCGGAAATTGCCCTCCTATATCATGGCCGCCAAGTGCAAGAACGATCTAAAAACAAACAAACAAAAAGAAAAGTAAGAAGATTATTTTTACCGGGCTTTAATTCCAGCTCAGCTGCAAATATTAAAGCAAGCTCAGACTCAAGTACTTCTTACTTGATATTCTTTCGATGGTTGCCGGTGAAGACGTTCCAAGCCATGTCTTAATTTCCTCTTCAGTGAACGTTTTGACGAAGTTCTCCATCGTAAAGCGGTCAGTAAATAATCACAGTGGCTGAAGTGGACTACTGCATACTTCCAGAATATATGAGCTCGGTTCGGTGAATGAAAAAAATTCAATAGTAAGCAAATGCAGCCTTTTTTCCACAACTGGACAAAACGCGGGATTTTATTGGACAACGGTAATCATGCACCACAATTCAGAAGAAGGTGGAAATTATAAAGTAAATTTTCCCACAAAATTCTCCCTGTCACAATTTTGCTTTACGTTAAAATTCAGTATATCGACCCTAATTTGGACCCATCTTGGCTTGATTGGAAATGGTTATACCATTCGGAGTCAAAATGGCTCAAGTGATTGGGGCCATTTTGCGTTGTAACAAATTGGCTCTGTTCTTCGATGTCTAAACGACTCCATTAATAGGAGCCGAGACGGCCCTACATTGGAGCTAACTAGACTTGAGCGGAAATGGTTCCACTAATTTGAGACAAAATAGCTCTAGTGATAAGGGTTGATACGCACCCAGGGGCCGAATTATTTTCCACTGTGGGCCAAATCGGTTTTTGGCGGGGCTAAAACGGGGTTTTATTGGGGTCGATATGGACTCAATTGACAAAATAGACCCACGAAGAGTCAAATCAGCTCCAGGGGCCATAGAGCTGAAACGGCATTTTGGGGCTGAAACAGATCTTTTGAGTTTACAGTGTAGGGACCTTACCCAACTACAAAGGTAACGGCAACGAAAACGTCACGTAGAAATACGAAATTTAGTACCCACAATTAATGATCTATTGCGCGATGATTCCAAACCGTTCTTCTTACAGCAAAATATAGCCAAATTATCTAGGAACAGTTTTTTTTAGTAGCAACTGCGTTCGAGTTCAGAAAGAGAGAAAGGAAAGTTCACTGTCGTGTGCTCATGTTCTACTAAAAACTTTAAATTAGATCATTTCACGTTGTTTTAATTTTGACAAGGACGTCAAAGAATTGCAATTAAATTTTTAGCTAACGTGCAGAGCTATTGGTTGTTTATTAAATCTTTGTTGTTGTTGTTGTTGTTGTTGTTGTTGTTCTCCTTCTTCTTCTTCTTTTAGCATCCGTTGCCAGACCGTCGTGTTTCAAAACTGTCTTGTTGCTGTGTCCGGATTGAAAAAAAAATTAAACAGCCCTCGAAGTGATTACAGCAAGCGACGATGAAAGCTACAAGAACCGGTAAATTGTGTACAACAAGTGCACCGGTAACCTCCCTCGCACACGCCCTTTTGGCTCGTCACGCAACCTTCCCGGCCTTCTTTTGGCTCGTCACGCAATCTTTCCTCCCCAACCGGAGAAACTAAAATAAGTCAACATCTAGGCGAACGCAAAATGCACACGCATTACATTAGCATTTTCTGTGGTACACCAGACCACGTGAGGCGTGTCACCCGCCGTTCTGATGGATAAAATTCATGGCTGGCTGGCTAAATTTGTGCTTTATTTTGCATTCAAATGTATTGGAGAGTTGGCTTTCATACTACTTGAATATCACCTGTATATAAAAATCGAGACATTTCAGCTAACATGGTAAACCAATTTCTAACATGCACAAAGGATAATGCAATGTCTTGCAATCCCAGCAAATACAGTCAACTCTCTCATAGCGACCACTTCTCGTAAGCGACCACCTCCCGTAAGCGACCACTTCGTAAACAACCGTTTTGTCTCTCAGTTAAATACTGTTCCAAGAGCTCTCTCGTAAGCGACCACCACTCAAGTTTCTAAAGGGACTGCGACCACTTTTTTGTCCAGAAATTTGACATTTTCTTTTGTTTTCTGTTTCCGGTAAGCGACCACCCAACATAATGACTTATTATCGTTAGTAAACCACCACTCAGAAGTGACAAAAGTTCAATAGGTTTTTAATGATGGTACCCCGGACTGCTGACAGATAATAACAGTTTACAGACAGAGAAGATGGTTATAATTAGGTCGGTAGGTAAACGGGAATTGTTACAGTGATCTGTTCCAAAATGATATACAGTACAAAGTTTCATCAGAAGAATAAATAGATTGCCCAGGCGTTATTCAATGTGAAAAATGCCAGTGCTTTCAATCTTTTCCTTAAGCCATGGAATAGAAATGTCATTGTCTCCGTAGAAAATGTACATGCAGGGAATTTCCAGTCCACAACCTGCTCCTCGATTTACACGTTTTCCTGTTATAATGGCCTTTCCATTGTTGGTCCTTCGTTTCAAAAATTTGCTAACATACTGAGACATTTGTAATGGTATGTGGCCGACAATCTCATCTTCTTTTGACGCTGTGTTGGGATGTTCGGCTTCAGTTAAATTTTTCGATAGCGGCCTCACTACTGCAACCGCATTTCCATCTTTTTCATTCAGTGGCTCACGTTTCAGTCTACGTTGCTCACCAATCTCGGGAACCCATGTTGTTTCATCCTTGTAGACATGATAACCTCGTATGAATGAATGGACCGTGATGCTTGAAAAATTCTTTTCCTCCATGTCGGCTTGAAACGGAGTGAATTGATGCTGAATGATAAGCAAATGACGAAGATTTCCAGTTCTGTTACTGCATGTGTTACTCGTTGGTTGCGTGGTGGGTGTTCAATTCGATTGGCGTCTGCACTTTGTATTCTTAACACGTGAGATAAATATAAAATACTCGCGGGAATTTCTCACATTTGCTACATGCACGTGTGCTCAACAGAGGCATTTTGGAGGTCTTAAAGATGAGGAACTGTGTTAAATGTTTGAGTCTTACAAATTATATTTGTCTGAAGTTTGCGAAACCTGTGTGTAACAAGTCTAAAGAATGTTCGTCCCCTGCTGACGAAGACAGCCCAGGCTGGAAAGCCGGTGTATCGGTGGCTTATTGCGTTTCTTGTTCTGACGAGGCGACCACGAAGGTGACCAAGCAAGCAAGAATTCCACTAGTTAAGGACATCAAACCACTTACAAAGAAATCCACAGCGAAGAAGCCACCAATGCCCCTACAAGCTAGTGATGGTCAAAGAAAATGTCTTTCCCTGAAAGAAAAAGTAGAAGTCATCCGGAAATCTCACGAGGGTAACAGCACGAGAAAGTTAGCGAAAATGTTTGATTGCAGGAAAACACAGATCGTCAAAACCCTGAAGCGGAAAGCTAAGATTCTCGAATCGTGGAACTCTAATGAAGGCGCACAATCTCAAAAGAGATCGAATGTTGAAAAGTATGGCGAAATCAATGGTTTGTTTTGGAAATGGTACACCAGAGCAAGGGAGTCAAATATCCCTGTTGATGGCCCCATGCTGATCGAAGAAGCGCGAATCATAGCTGAGAGAATTGGAGATGACACATTTAAAGGAACAAGTGGTTGGCTAGACAAGTGGAAAAAGAGACATAACATCGGCCAAATGAACATTGCTGGGGAAGAGGGAGATGTAAGCCAAGAGACGATAAACAGCTGGAATGAAAGAGTGAAAGAGCTAACTAGGGGCTACTCACCGAGGGATATATGGAATGAGGATGAAACTGGCTGTTTCTGAAAGACGATGCCTCAGAAATCGCTCTCTCAAAAGGGGAAACGCTGTAGGGGCGGCAAGAATGCGAAGCAGCGAATAACTGCTGCGTTCTTTGTGAATGCAGCGGGCGACAAAGAGGCCCTTATTGTGATAGGAAGTAGCAGATTACCGCGCTGCTTTGCACGTTTGGCAAATCCATCATACCCCTGCGGTGCCCAGTACTTCAGCAACAAGAAGGCGTGGATGAGAACCGAGATAATTGTTACTATCCTTACCAGGTTGAACAACCGTCTGAAAAGAGAGGAAAGGCATATTATCCTTTTCTTAGACAATGCACCATGCCATCCACCCTCGCTGACGGACATGTTCTCCAACATTAAAGTGGCCTTTCTACCGAAGAACACCACCTCGCGCACGCAGCCCCTGGATGCAGGTATAATCAAGGTGGGGAAGATCTACTACAAGAGAAAGTTGCTGCGGCATATCGTTGGTCAAGTTGACGGAGAACATTCTGCCAGCGAGATAGTAAAGTCTGTGAACCTCCTAATGGCCGTGCGATGGATGGTAAATGCGTGGAACGAAGTCAAGAGCGAGGTGATCAGTAAGTGTTTCAGACATGTTGGAATGTACCCCTCAACCACGGATTTGGATGAAGGTGACGATGACCCGTTTGCCGGTGAGGAGTTACTAGACCTTGAAGCCCTGGTGCAGAAGATGTCTAAGAAAGGTATTGACGCTGCTCCCTATGCTGTCTTCGACGATGATGCAGATGCCTATTACTCCTTAGATCCCGCCGACCCTGACTGGAGGGAGACCCTACGAGATGAGGTTATCGCTACTCACTCAAACAGTATCAAGACAGAAATAGCAACTGGTTCCGACAGTGATGATAGCAGTGACGATGCTCCTTTACCAATACCAGCGGTGCAAACAGTAAAAGGAGCACTCGATCTAGTGCGTCAGATCGCTGAGTTTGCAGATTATCGGGGTTGTGAGGAGTTGTCCACTGCAGTCACGAAAGTGTCTGATATTCTTGTTGACACGAGGCTTAAGTCACAGAGGCAATCGAGCATTCTAGACTTCGTGGATAAGAGGTCGAATGCGACCGAGTAATGTAAATACAGTATCAAGATTTCAAGTACTATGGACCCCATGTTTGACGTTGTTTTCCTATGTTTTGTTCGGTTTAAATTTCAGGTGATTTTAATTAACATGAGACACATTGACAAGTACTGTACACTCCACTCTACTTTTCCCGAAACTTGTTGTATGTGAAAAAAAATCAAATAAATTAGTGTCTATTTGCCTTATTTTAGCTGATAAGGTAATCTGCTTATGTAATTAGTCAATCAATCCAGTATTAGACTTATTTTGTTGATCTTTCCCGTAAGCGACCACCTCCCGTAAGCGACCACTTTGTCGTGCACCAAGGGTGGTCGCTTACGAGAGAGTTGACTGTACAAAGAGTTAGCTAGACCTAAGAAAGCTACTGTTGTAGACTGCTTTGCTATTATTTCAGGGATACCTGAGTGGAATTATTAATCCTATGGATTTCCTTTCAAGGAGATTGCTGGTTTACATCACTGTGTTAAAATTAAGTTGACTAAGGCTAACAATTAACTTTTATAATTAGTTCTCTAGCAAAGGAAAGAACTAATATAGACTATCTCTTTGTAAGTATGGCTTTGCCTAACTTAACGTATTGTTTAGCTGGTTACGGAGTTGTTAGTCCAGCTGCTAACGACCAGAAATGTTCGTTTTATGATAAAAGCATGAAACTTGGCAGGCTTACTAACCTCTGTGAAAGAAATAATTCCTGATATGGAGCCATCCCAAATTAACACCCAGAGTCACGTACAGCGTATGTCAAAAAATGGCACACAAAGCCTTCACATGGAAGCGAGGCAGATGTAAAATGCTGATTTCCTGGCACTGCTTGGACAACTATGTTTAGTTTCTTGCTTTCTATTATTAGAGCACGTTATATTATACAGTGCTTTTGAATATAAAAGCAAGTCATGTGACTGATCACGTGACTGTTTTGCATTCGATTAACAGCATAGCATTAAGCAACTAGTAAGATTTAAGAATCCCTCTTTCTCAACAGAAATTTCTTCGATGCCAGGTGATTTGAAACAATTTTCAACCATTCTATGGATTCTGAAATGAAGTCATTACAATGTACACCTAGAAGCACACAATTATGCATGCACAAAACTGGAACGTCAGGAATTGCATGAAATCGAGACTGACACATTCACGTTGGTTTTGTTAAGATAATCCGCTTGGATAAGGCCCCGCACCTAAGAAACGATCGATGATTTCCGACTGAAAAAAAAAAATGACTGATTTTTATCCCCTAAGTAGAGGTTACCAAATACTATTTCAAAATGAACTCCCTCCTGAAAGTCAAAGCATTATACAAAAAAGCTGATATCCTCTCCAGTGAGCCATCACCATCATCATCATCATCATCGTTCGCCTCTGAAGGTCGGGACGTACGCAAACTTCACGATCCACCATAGCGTTCCCAAGATCTGACCGTTCTATCCCTGAGTCATGTCGGGAAAGGTCAATCTTCTGGAGTGGATAGGGCCACTTGGCTTCCAAAGTAAGAGGGACTGGGTAATCTCACCCATAGCTCTCTGGGAATGACCAGCGAATTGAAGTTGCGACTTGGCGAGCTTCTGGTAGAGTGGTAGAAGATTTCCGTAAATGCCCTTGTGAACGTGTGGCGTGCTCAGAAAAGTGAATGTTTTGAGCACGTGGGAGTAGATTGGTATATGTCCCATCAAGCCGTTGTTGTTGACGCGACTCAATTAGTGTCCACGCCCCGGGACCGTAAAGCAGAATTGGCTCAATCAACATATTAAGTAAATAGATTTTCTCTTCGTTGGCAAGGTCGGTCGGAATTACACGCAAGCTAAGGCTTTACAGTACTTCACATCCTTTTGTCAGTAGATTATGTATGGGCCGAGATATTTGAAGTCGTTGACTTGAGTGATCATTCCGCCTGCTAGTGAGCGCAGGTGACACTTCGTAGTAGTGGAAATGAACTGTTTTGCAATGTCATCTGCGTAATCAAGATCTGTTGGATACTTTGCAGGGTGCCTTTGGTTACGTTAAGGATAGATTTGTAGGCCCTGTTCATTGATGGTGTGTAGTGAGAGGAGGAGAACATAGTTCAGCACAGTGATGAATAGGAACGGCTCTAAAGTTAGCCGGCAATTCCTGTGAAGGCACGGCGATTAAGCTCATCTTGTATGCCTGGGCCCTTAAGGGAAAAGTGTGGGTTTTATTCCTGTGATAAAGCAGACTCCCCTTCAGGACTACGTGCCCATTCAAATCTTGAAGTAGACAATAAAGTGAGAGAATGTGCCATCCTCTTCAACGAAGTTTTTAGCAAAGTTATCTATTAGTGACACATGATACCAAGCGCCAGGTCTCCCTGCACAATCAGACGAGGCAGTCAAAGTCCCTCAAGGATACCACCTACAGATCCATAGAAGAGATAGCATTTACTGAACTGATTGACAATTGCAAAGATTACCGAGGGTTAACGGTGTTATGACCTTGGAAGACTCCACTCAGGCAAATTTGAAGAACTTGGAGTAGAACCTGCCAAAGTCTGCACTTCAGATTTGAAGGATAGATAATTACAGTCGAACCTGTATATAACGGCCACCCTTGGGACTTGAGTAACTGGCCGCTTAATACAGGTGGCCGCTTAATACAGCATCACTAAAAACATTCACTGGGCGTGGTCTAATGTCAATTTTAATGGCGTATCATACAAAAACACTTTATGCAAGGAAACCAAGGACAATCAACACTCTTTGAAGTGATCAATACTTTAAACAAAGTTCAGTGCCAACTTGTGACTTAACGGTATATAATATACGTAACATTGTGTAAAAGTACTATACAATAAATTGTCCTCTACTCTCCTACCGTATACAGTGCTCTATTTCTATGACTTACAGTTCACAACGAAATATCTCATTCCGTCATTTCATAGTTGTTACGCTCAATGTTTAATGTCACATGGCTGAAGAACAAGTTAATTAAAGAGGAATTTCTTGCTAAAGAGTGAAGCATATTCAAAATAAACTTTTTCTTAGCGTTCGTGATATGGTACTGTACTTCAGCACATTGCGGACATATTAAAAGCGTTAACTATATTAAACGGCCGAGTATCAGCTTGCAGTAGCTTTGTACATGTTATTTCTTTATAGTGATGCTGGATCGCATTTTAAACACAATAAAATACCGCATAAAATAACATATGGCTTAGTTTCCATTCAAGGGTGGCCGCTTAATACAGGTAAAAATAACAAAGAAAGACAAACATAGGACTGCTACAGGGTGGCCGCGGCCGCTTAATGGAGGTGGCCGCCTAATACTAATGCAGGTACCAAATACAGCGTTTGTATGAGCAAACAATCGGGACTTTAAAAGCTGGCCGCTTAATAGAGGGTGGCCGCTTAATACAGGGCCGTTATATACAGGTTCGACTGTATCAGCCCTTCCAGATCTAAACGCTCCCTCTCCGGCTCAACGAAGAGACATCCTTTATGCCTAAGGCATACCATCTTGCAAGCTGCGAGTAGATATTCTGCAGCTTCAGAAATCCTTTGAATGAAAGATTTCCCACAAACCACCAAAGTCATGCTATTCCATCAACTCTCAAGACCCTTATAAACATGATTATCAAAGGCCCCACAGTCCATCCGTAGCCCGGCCTGTAGAGAATGACTCAAATTAAGCTAGTATGACCCTCTCTCATCTTTTCATCTTTAACAGCATCTCAAGCAATCAAAATCCCTCTTCTGCAGTGTAGTTTCCGCCACGCAAGAGAAAGGAATGTCCCTTCCTCCGCCTAATCTATGCCTTAAAGATTTATGGAGCAACAATGAAGCAACGTCTTATCAATGCTATGTTTGGCCTGGGCTTTGCATTTCTTAAGACAGACCTCTTGCTTTTCCCGATATCGCAAACAGTCAGTTTGTACACAGTTTGAAAAGAATGGCGTTGCATGTCCTCCAGAACTGTGAGATGGTCTGTTTACAACTGCTGGACCTTGTTCTTGGAAAATATAGATTAAAAGCTAAGCTCCACAAGCGCACACGATTCGTTCCTTGCAACAGCTTTCTCTCTTGTGCAGCTTCAACAAATGAGGAACCCGGGGTTGATAGTGGGATAAATACTGTACCTTTACACACTTTACACTGTGCAGATACTGTTCCTGCAGCCTCTGAAGCTTCCAAAGGGGCACAAATTCCAGCCCCTTTTCTTGAAGTGCCTTCGGCAGTTTTAAGGGAAATTAACTTAAACAGTTCCCAAGACTACAAGTCATATAAAGCCAGATCTTGACATTTTGGCAAGCACATCATATCAATTAAACGTAAGTAACTCGATAATGTATCTCAGCCTTGATGTCATGCATAGTTCCAATGTGGTACTTTTTGTGCATGCGTTAATATGTGTTTCTGGGTGAATATTTCTAATAACTTAAAATCAGAATTCAGTCAGAGAATGGTCAAAAATAATTTCAAGTCATTTGGCATCCAAGTACTTTCCGATGAGGAATTTTAACCATGTAATCGGTTGCTGATGCTCTGCTGCTCATCAAAGACAAAACAGCCACGTAACTTTTTTTATATTCAAAGGCACTATATTATGCGCTCTAATGAGAGAAGCCAAAGAAACGCCAAGAATTTAGTATTTTACATCAGCCTTGCTTCCATGTTAAAAGGCTTTATATGCCATTTTTCTGACAGGCGCATTACGTGGCTCTGGGTGTTAATTTGGGATGGCTCCATATCAGAAAATTTTTGTCTCATAGAGGTTAGTAAGCCTGCCAAGTTTCATGCTTTTATCATGAAATGAACAATTGAACCATTTTTTGGTCGTTAGCAGCTGGACTATGTTGGTTTATTTAGTTTATTTGTCACACACAAGTTACAATGATTAATAAATTACAATGATTACAATGGTTACAAATGACTTCAAAGTTATAGTGACTAACGTACAAGAGATAGAAAAGAAGTGGCGAGGGAACCTAACTGAAAAACCATGGGGCTTGTAAAACTTAGTTTCCCTCCCAGAGAAATAAATGATGACTAAACCTAGACAATATGGAAATGAAGTACTGACAAGTCAAATTTGTACACCCTTAACATAAATAGTTGATTATAATAGAACTTTTATTTTGTTCTTAAAGGACGCCAGTGATGAAGAGCCAGTAATCCCAAGAGAAGGAGAGTTAAAAAATTTCGGACCTTGATAAAAAACGGAGAATTGCTGAATATTTGTTCTACATATGGTAGATTGTTCTACATGGTAGACGAAAGGAGCTTGCGTGCCTTGTATTGTAATTATGAATTTGGCTGTTAGTTGTAAAAATGTTTTAAGATTTTCGAGGGGGAATTGGAATTTTTAAACGAGATCATAAACTGACCTAGGTGTATACATGAATATCTTGAAATTTAAGCAAGTTTTAAGTCTTTTCTTTTTCTTTGTTTTTGGCGTACGTTGTCATCACCTTCGTGTTTGGGTAAGGTTCCTCACGGACTGGCTTACAAAGTAGATTAAATGAAAATACGAATAACTCGTCAAAGTCGCTTCAACTTTAGAAATAGAACATTAAAATAGGCAGTAACGGCATAGGTTTAGGCTTTTATTATTTACATTTCTTTAGGAAGTTCTAACATGAAATCAACAGCAAACTACATGGATAGATATTGTTGGTCTTCTAAGTTCGATGACATACTTAGCCGTAGTGCAGCGAAAGCTTTTTATGAACCTGCTGTTTACTGGTAATTACAGCATGAATACTAATATTTCATGTTGTTCACGAGTAAATTTTCTCCGGGTCTGTTTGGTTCAAATTGGTCACGTGACGTGACAGTGATAGTTTTTTAAACATAAATTTTATTAAATACAGAATACTAAACTCTATTTACAAAACTAACCATACCAACCTAAGATACTAACCTAAATTACAAAATAATAATAATAGTTACAATATTAAATTAAATGCTACTACTGACAAGGTATGACTATTTTGAGACTTACAATGAGTTACAGTTGCACTTAAAATTACTACTTATACTACCATAATAGTTACAATATTTAATTAAATGCTTCTTCTGACACTTACAAAAGACATTTACACAATAGTTACGATATTAAAATTAAATTAAATGCTGCTACTAACGAAGTAAAGAAAAAAAGAGACTTCCAACAGGTTACAGTTGCACTTATGATTGTAAATACCACACAAAAGTTTATTTGTAATGCAAATCTTCACTTAAACTGGGGACAGTACCCACTTTTTCTTAAAGAATTTTGTGCTATTGATCTTTCTTTCGGTTTCATATTTAATGACTATTTCACTTTGAAATCCTTGGATTTTGGGTCGAATCTGGGTTCTTCTACAGTCCCATAGAAACAATTTCCCAATTATTATGATTAAAATTAATTCAGTAGGGCATGGTTTAGTTATAATTGCAAATAAAACATCTTGAAGAGTAAGACGAATTTGCTGATTTGAGAGTTGGTGCCAGTAATCTTAAAACTCATTCCAAAACTTTCTAACAAAGGGACAATGATACAAAAGGTGGTATACGGTTTCAGATTCTGCCTTGCAAAATGAGCACAGATCGTCCGTTTTGAAGCCTATTTTATATAATATAGAATTTGTGTATAAAATAGAGTTAATCACTTTAAACTGAAAACCTTTTACGTATGATTCAAGTACAACAGAATGTGGCAGTTTCCCTCAGCTGCTCAAACGAGAAATTAAAGTCATTCTGCAATTTACGAACGATATTAGGAGGCTGTGCTTTTTTGCGTGCAAATAATGAGTAATAGTCCTCTGATCTCTTTTTTGTGACATCAAAGATGTGGTCGTCAGTGGAAAACGATGGAGAGGCTGTAGATGGACAGGGAATAGTAATTTGTAAAGAAGAAGATATTGAATGTCGAAGGCCAGCCCATTGCAAAAACTTAGTTTTGGAAATCTTTTGCGACCAGTGGCAAAATGAGTCTTCTATATTTAAACCGAAAAGAAGATCTTGAGTAAAGATCATTCCTGCCACAAAATAATTTTTGTAGAAGACTGGTCTTTTGTCCATGCGAATTTCTTTATTATTCCAAAGAATCTTTTAACGAGTCACGAAAATCTGACCACCGAGAAAGTAGTTCACAATAAAACTTAGAGGAGATTTTGTAATCCTTAATATCATAGTTACAATTTAAAAAGAAAAAACCTCCTATGGGTTCTAGCCAGTGCTGTAGGTAGGTTTTCCACGTTCCATTCTGGCCTTCAAATATACGCTTTAGCCATACCAGCCATAAGGACTCTATCATGCATTTTAAATTAATCAATTTTAATCCACTTTCCTCGTATTCATTTATTACCGAAACGCGTGTTACCTTATCTGTGCCATTCCAAAGGAATTTAAATAGCCTGTTGATTCAATATTTCATTAATTCGTTACGTGTAGGCAGTACCAAGCACACATAAACAAACTTTGGAATAAGGAAGGATTTGATTATTGTCACCTTACCATAGACAGATAAACCTCTTGAGGACCAAATGTTAATAAGTTTTTCAATGCTATCCAATCGCTCAATAAAATTCTTTTCTTTAAGTAATTTTGGATCATATGTGAAATACACCCCGAGGGCTTTTATCGGCTCATTGGGCCATTTAATGCCTAACAGTTTTGCTTTATTTTCTTTAGAAGATCCAATCCACATACCCTCGGTTTTTGTGCTATTGATCTTTAGTCCTGAGATATTTTTGAATAAATCCAGCAGTTGAAAAAGAACCGTGGCTGAGTTAGTGTCAGCGAGTTCCACTGTTGTGTCATCTGTATATAATTGTAACAGTTTTGCCTCTTCTTTCCCAATGAAAATACCCTTTATAGCTGGATTTTGACGAATATCAATAGCTAACGTTTCCACAGCTACAATGAAAAGATAGGGAGAAAGAGGATCGCCCTGTCTGACACCTCACTCAAGTTGAACGTGACAGTGATCATCCACGCAGAGGACCGAGTTGACGATTGTGCTGTGGAGGCCTCCTTCGGAGGACAAGCGGGACTGGTTGTGGTTCTAATGGCCTGGACCTGACCTCAGGGAGACAGACCAGAGTAGCGAAAAACGTTTTGCGAAAGTCGTTGTTAAGTACAAGGTAAAGGCAGGGGTTGATGGCACTGTTGGCATGGGCTAACCAGAGAAAAAATCACCTGAACTTCCTTCGGTAATAAGTGCAATTGATCAGGCCGCACGTACCAAAAGTAGTGATTGACATAGACTGGAAACCAGCACAGTGCAAACACCACGCATACGGTCACCAACAAGCGCACCACCTTGCGTTTAGATTTTGCTGCCCTGTCCCGGTTGCTACCTGCCACGTTTCCTGGTATTTTACGTAGCCACAATTTACGAGAAATTAAGGAGTAATTGGTACCTGTTACGAAAAGGGGCAAGGCGTACAGCGTGATGAAAACACCCGCACACAATAATATACGTCGGCGTTAGGATCATATTCCACTTGAAGCAAGATAACATATGGGATCATCAACACAACAGATAAGATCCAAATGATTGCCGACAGAAATTTCGGTTTTTGGAAGATTTTTTCTTTCAAAGGATAGAAGATACCGTACATCCTATCAAATGAAATAAACGTCAACGTAAAGACACTCGCTGAAATGGAAATCGGGATGACAAAGAACAAGGCTTTACATGTGACGGTACCCAACGTTCCTCCAAACCATAGCTTACCACGGTAAAAGAGGACAACAGATAATGGCATCATTGTGAAAGTTAAAAGGAGATCTGCAACGGCCATGTTGGCGATGAAGAGGTTTCTTGTCCTCTTAGACGAAGATTTCTTTAAAGCCACAAACAAACAGAAGGAATTGCCAAAGAGGGCTACCAGAAAGATCACCGCATATGCTGCCGTCATACCAATGATGAAATTTGTTGAAACATCGCCAGATTGAGTTGGTGCTGTCGTGACGTTTTGAATATTGACAACTTGAGTGCTGTTTGTCCCTAACAAAATATTCATAAATAAATAAATAAATGAATAAATAAATAGAGAGGGGAAAAAATCGACAAAGTTAATAGGCTTCTCAAAAACAGCTCTTGATACATTACGCAACATCTTAAAATTATTAATATTATTGCATATATTTATAGAAACAGTACCATTTGCTCCAGTTGCATCGTTGGGATTCTGAGTCAGGTTAAAAAGCTCTTCCATGTCTGATCTAGAAACCTGTCTGAGAAAAAGAAGCCCACTGAATTTAAGAGCGATTTTCGTAGTTGCCACTTGCGAAAAAAATAGTGTAAACGACGTTAGCTCTCACGTCGTTTTTTTTTTTTTTTTTTTTTTTTTTTGCTCTTAGAGTAAACGTTGAAACAAAAAAAATTAAGTGTAGTATATTTATTATTGGGGAAGCAACTACGACCTAGTATTAGCTTAAAAATAACGCAAAAGCAAGATTAATTATGTGAAAGAAATGTGATTAAGTTATTTTTTATTCTGGTAAATAGATGATAGTTGAATTTTTAAGTAGACGTGACAGGAAGTAATGTAGGAATACTTAAAAAAAGCAAGAGTCCTGTGAATGCTTCAAATCCTAGCATTACATCCAAAACGCCTCCAGATCAACTTTGAACATTTTGTTAGGATGTTTTAAAAATATATATATTTTAAATATATGAAGAAATCTGTACTGGTGTTTACTTCTTTTGGAAGCAACCGAAGAACGACTTTGAGGAGCAGAGTTTTTGCTGTCTATAATAATTAGATCCCATAAATTTGTTGGTTCATCCAACCACTGATTGAAATCATCAGCATGTGCATGCTTTCTTCAAATAATCGTTCTCATTGATTTTAGTTCTTATTAGGTTACCTACTAGCTAGATGACCACTATAACTTTCATCAGTGGCTCAACGGGTGTTGATTTGTTCTTGTGCTCCCAGTTTCCTGCCCCTGAGTAATCAGGAAGTATGACGCTCACAATAAAATTAAATGGAGTGGATATGGGGTGGTGTCTGTTTTTATTAGCCTTCTAGAAAAAATTACTTTGACAAAACAGGCCCCAAGTTTGTTAAGTCACACAGAACCTTTAAATAAAATTACAACACGTTAAAAATGTACTTAGATTTCTTATTTTTTATTTAGCTTCCATCAATTGAAGGTTGACCTTATTACACGGAACATGGAACTGATGGCATAATAACGCCAGACATAAGTGACACTAGCGTCTTATCGAGACAGTATCTAGACCGGGCGGAGAGGCGCAGATTCTTCCCACGGTGACTTTGAACCTGAATAACTTTTTTGATATTTGAGCAATCGCCATGTGGTCGTTTAGTGTTCATTAACTTTGATGTTAACATGGCAACGAACTTTTGACACCCATATTTTAAGAAAAAGGAAAATCTCCTTTTAAAATGAAGAAAAGTGGCTTGTGCCACTCGATTGTTATTTGAACAGTTAGCAAAATGAAATAGTTATTTCAAACGATGAACATCAGCCGCGTAAACTCCTTGTATACTGGAAATCAATAGTTTGTCCTCCTTTAATTTGGCCTCGTGAGATTTTGCGCGTTATGTCATGCAGTTTTCCCGCCAATTCGTGTCAAACCGATCCACAGACTCCACCCACGCCATCTTTTGAAAGGTGATTGTTGACGGCAATGCTTCCATTGAAAAAAGTCAATTTACATAACCATGTAAAAACAACCGAGCTCTTTTCGATTGTCATTTCCCGCAAAGAAAAGGAAAACATTTGGAATAACTTATGCAAAGTAAAGAAAATCATCTAAGTAAACACACTTTGCACGTTTTGGCAGCTGAAATTTAGACCCTTAATGACAAAGCAATTTTTTTCTTGTAATTGTATGTCTAGTCGTAAATAAATATTGAACGTTAATAAAAATAGTGTTTTTTTTCAATAGCCAAAAGGTGATTAAAGTCTAGAAGAAATTTGCATGCTATTTAGCAGACTTTCACTCTCTCACTTTTTCTCGCTTGTCGTATTATATTTTTTCTAAATTCGACTATTTATAGGTTTTTCTTTTACTAGGGCGTTTCTCAAATGTACTGTTAACTGAAAATTATTTTTTGTGTCGATACATCGAACGGAAAGACAAGTGATATTTTTTAACCTAAATGTCAACACATTCATAATTTTAGATATAACATATACGCAAGATTGAATCAAAACTTTTTGCGTTATCAGTTAAAGAAAATAAAATAAGTACTTATTTACCAAACAGTTTATCTGATTGTTCGAAAAGTGGGCTTCATGTACCCTATTCTCAGAAAGAGAGTTACTCACAAAATTAACGACGGCGTGTTTATACTTTCGATAAAATCTAAGTTATTGTTTGAACGATACCACAAGACTCCCGCTATCCTGGCATGGCAAGTTTTTTCACAACTTTTACTTCCTCGTGGGTAAAAGGTGAACAAGTTTTCGTTGATGACTTTAAAAGGCTATGTATGTTTGGTCACATCTACAAGTTTTCATTGATACGCGGCAGAAGTACTAGTCTGTTACAAATGACAGAGCAAATTATTTTCTCTATCAAGCAACTTTGTCCATAAATCGGCGTTAAACCTGTTCCCTGTCTCTTGAAGAAGACTTGGCTACAGAAAATTCTCCAAACTTCCGGTTAAGGAAACAAGCTGTTCAATCCTGACACGACTGTTTTGCCATTTTATTTTACAACGGAAACTTACCGAGGAAATACCTCACAACTTTTAAAAACTAAACATTAAAAAATGCCGAGAAAGTGTTTCCTGTGTTAAAACTAACTACTCAGTATTGTCTTTAAGAACCTTATGTTGTTCCTGTCAATTAAATTAGTATTTTCGATTTCTTATGGACGACAAAATTCTTCAGCGATGTTTCTTGCACTTAGACAACAGTACATTCATCTACTGGTAAATCACACTCACCTTCGGCAAATGATGACTTTGCAACGATCCAAAAAAGGATGATTTTTAGCTTAAGACAACTGCTCGGCCAACAGTCGTGTCGGTAACTTAAGAGCGGATAACAACGACCTAAACTTTGTTTCCTCCATAAATGAATGTAGCTTGTAAAGTGTAGTTGGCAGATGTAGATTAGTTAATCAAGGGATATAGATTATTGTGCAATTAGAAAAGGAAGTTGTTTCTTATTGGTCGTAATGCCTATAACCTAGTGTGTAATAAGCCAGAGCTGAATTTTCAATCTATCGGACCATTTCAGAAGTCCATAAGCGTGGCAATTATAGAAAGATCAAGCGTACTATTTTTGGTATGAGTAACAACAGGACATAAATTTACTGAATTTTTTGTTGGCCACCAGAATTGTTGTGCACGATTTTTGGACTCCTTTCTGAGAATGTTCGCCGTTTTTATTCAGTTGAACATGATGCTTAATCCCTTAATTCTAGGAAGGTAGGGTGTGTTGCTACAATTCCATGAAACATCGGCTTATTGGAAATTGCGCCAACGCGATTAACTTGTTCCTCCTATCGTGAGTTGTAATAGTATTGGAAGATTATTAAAAATGGCAACAGCTGCGATATCAGGAAGCTCTAGAAACTGCCCCCGTATACATCACCTCTAAAACAACGATTAATTTCGACTTTAAGTTCTTCACGTTGCTGCTCATCATTAGGGACCTTACGCGACTACAACGGCAATGGCAACGAAAACTCGTTACCTGGAAATACATACCCACATTATCTGGTCTATTGTGTGATGATTTCACACCGTTCTTCTTGTAGCACGTAGCTGAATCATGTGGAAAATAATTATTAGAATCCGCGTTTCTAGTTCCTGTTCTCCTAAGAACTTTTCATTTGACCATATCACGTTCTTTTTTTTATGCATTAAGATTTTTCATGACGCAGAGGCATTTATTATAATTTTGCTCAATTAATGTTTTCTTTTTCTTTGTTTTTGGCGTCGGTTGTCTTTATTAGGCTCCAGCTTGGACTGGCTTGCAAAGCAGATTAAGGTGGCCGAACACACTTTTTGCGCGCGCTTTGCAGATTCTGTTAGTGATGCTATTAAGCGCGCGCTAGGGTTGTGGTACGCTAATATGGCGGTCGATGAAGTGATCCCTCAATTTCACATGAATTGGATAATAAAGTTAAGTTTTGATCTTAAATAACTAAGTTTCTCATTTCTGGACACTTTTTCTAAAATTGGCACTAACGTTCTGAAATGTAAATTCTGTTAAGCGAGAAGCGATTGGTTTATAGCATTATCCTTGGTGGTACTAATCCAATAACAATAATCATGGTACTAAAATACATGTTCGTGGTTTTTGGTGTAGCGCGAGGATTTAGATAAGAAGTAAGAAAACTGAAACCGTGATACATTTTTTTCTTTTTTGTTACAATTACTAAAAAGTGAAAATGAAAACTTGAATCATGGTTGAACATTTGACCTACAGTTCCGGCATGTATATCTCCGGGATGTATATGCCCATTACTTTGTTGCCTACGAATGATTAACGAGCATGATAAAAGTTCCCCTCCAACTTCTTACAACCTTGAAACTACGACGGATTTGTAACTAGATACGCCAACACCTTTCCGTCTTGCAGTACAAGCACGCCCTAGCCCTTGATCTAACAACTGATTGAAATCATCAGTATGTGCATGTTTTTTTTCAAATGATCGTTCTCATTGATTTAGTTCTTATTAGTTACCTAGCTAGATGATCACTATAATGTCAACAGTGTCTGAAAAGGGTGTGGGTTTGTTGTAGTGCTTCGAGTGCCCGGCCCTTAATAATCAGTAAGCATGGCGCTCACATCAATATTAACAAGAGTGGATACGGGCGTGGCATCTACTTTAATTAGTCTTCGGGAACAAATTACTTTGATAAAACAGGCCACACGTTAGTCAAGTCTCATACCATTTTCGAATAAAATTACAATACATTAATAATAGCTATTTCTTGATTTTTTTGTTTACATCAAATGAACACCTTATTACACGGAACTGATAGCATCATAATGCCACACATAAATTGCCAAACGTTTCTCCTGTATGGGTTGAGATGCGCATCACCGACGTCTTATCTAGGCCCTATCTAGACCGGAAGGGAAGGGCGGGGATTTTGCCTAAGGCGAATTTGAACCAGAGTAACTTTTTTAATAATTGAGCAGACGCCACGTGGTCGTTTAGTGCTGATTAACTCTGATGTCACCATGGGAGGCAAGTTTTGACAGGCTTCTTTTTTCTTTTTTAAAAAATGGAAAATCTGTTTTTTAAATGAAGAATAATTTTGTCATATATTTTTGACTCGCGAAGTTATGGAGAATGGGTGGCGTAATCGGCCCCTTTGCCTAACAAAAAAAAGTGCGGCGTAGATAGGGTTAATAAGATTATTATTTCATCACGAGCCAGAGTTAACCGGATGTGAAAAAATTCGCCAATTCTGGTTGCTAAGGGGTGACGTCACAAATCTGCTTAGTAGCCGTCATCGTATTCGATTTCACGGTTGGAGCTTGCGGTTACGAAGTCATAGCAGGAGGGAATTATTGTTTTATGTTGAAATAAATCTTACCAAGAGCGCAGTGGCATATTGGGAAAAGTAGCTCGCTCTTCCCCTTTCTCATGGACAAGCTATATGGCAACTTTCGACTGTCTTGGGATTGAATTGTGTTCAAGTGAGCCCTTAGAGAGTTTGTTGTTCTTCGATCGTGCGATTATGTAAGACGTCAGTTTCACCGAGCATATTTCATGAGGTAAGGCCAGGTAATCCGTAAGCGGCAAATGTTCGCGGATAAAAATGGCGGGCTTTTAGATCGAAGGTTATACAAAGAAAAAGCTGTCATATGCATCTTTATTCAGCGTTGTGTTAGTCGTCCGTCGCCCCAGTTCCAAAGTAATCAACATAACGATTATTGCATTGATCAGTCGATTTATTTCGGTCAAGACCAGCAAAGATCACTAAGCAAGGTCTGCTGCGAAATCAAGATCAAATCACGGTTTTGCTTCAAAGATATCGATGTACGAATTACCTGCTCTTTACGGAAAAATTGTTCCGGTATTAACTTCAAGCGTCCGTCGAAAAGATGTTATGAACTAAGACGAAGCACTAAAATCCAGTCCCAAATATTATTTTTCTCAAATTGTAGGGCATGGTTTTACTGAATTTAGAAAAGGTCAGGCGCAATATATCTTTTGAATTGCGGCTCATTAAGCTTAACTTTGAGATGCATGTAAAACCAGGCGGACATTTTAGTTTAATCTTGATATTTTTTGTAGAGTGATTTCTTTCTGGTAAGACATGTGGATTATTTAAGACGCCATTCTAAAGAAACACTGTATTGAAACACCTTATTGGCTGACCCGGGTTGAGGTCCTGTATCCAGGAGTGCTTCTGGGATATACAACAAAAACAATATAATAATATCCCTGAAAGGCGGATGTTAAATCCTTTCTGGTCCATCCAGGGTGAAGCATCATTGTAAACAGTAGAAATAATTTGTTCAGTTGTAAACAATAAAACTAACACAAATATTACTTTTATTACCACTTCTGGGTTATCTAAGATGAAGTCCTAACATTGTTCTATGCTCAGGTGCTTCATGTGAGATATATAACATAAATGATTTGATTTTTTAGGCGCACATTATAAACTAAGACGGATGTCAAAATTATTATAACCTTTCTGGTTCAGCCAGGTTGAAGTCCTTTAAGCATCACTGTATGCTTGAGCGCTTTGGGATATATAGAATAAAATATTTTTAGGTGAACATTATAAACCTAGGCGGATGTTATATACATTTCTGGTTCATTCAGGTTGATGTCCTAGCATGACTGTATGCTTGAGCACTCTGGGATATATAACACAGACAATGCAAATTTTTTAGGCGAACATTATAAACCTAGGCGGTTGTTATATATCTTTCTGGTCCATCCAGGTTGATGTCCTAGCATGACTGTATGCTTGAGCACTCTGGGATATATAACACAGACAATGTAAATTTTTTAGGCGAACATTATAAACCTAGGCGGATATTATATATCTTTCTGGTCCATCCAGGTTGATGTCCTAGCATGACTGTATGCTTGAGCACTCTGGGATATATAACACAGACAATGTAAATTTTTTAGGCGAACATTATAAACCTAGGCGGTTGTTATATATCTTTCTGGTCCATCCAGGTTGATGTCCTAGCATGACTGTATGCTTGAGCACTCTGGGATATATAACACAGACAATGTAAATTTTTTAGGCGAACATTATAAACCTAGGCGGATATTATATATCTTTCTGGTCCATCCAGGTTGATGTCCTAGCATGACTGTATGCTTGAGCACTCTGGAATATATAACACAGACAATGTAAATTTTTTAGGCGAACATTATAAACCTAGGCGGATATTATATATCTTTCTGGTCCATCCAGGTTGATGTCCTAGCATGACTGTATATGCTTGAGCACTCTGGGATATATAACACAGACAATGCAAATTTTTTAGGCGAACATAATTTATAAACCTAGGCGGTTGTTATATATCTTTCTGGTTCATCCAGGTTGATGTCCTAGCATGACTGTATGCTTGGGCACTCTGGGATATATAACACAGACAATGTAAATTTTTTAGGCGAACATTATAAACCAAGGGCGGTTGTTATATATCTTTCTGGTCCATCCAGGTTGATGTCCTAGCATGACTGTATGCTTGAGCACTCTGGGATATATAACACAGACAATGCAAATTTCTTAGGCAAACATCATAAACCTAGGCGGTTGTTATATATCTTTCTGGTCCATCCAGGTTGATGTCCTAGCATGACTGTATGCTTGAGCACTCTGGGATATATAACACAGACAATGTAAATTTATTAGGCGAACATTATAAACCTAGGCGGATATTATATATCTTTCTGGTCCATCCAGATTGATGTCCTAGCATGACTGTATGCTTGAGCACTCTGGGATATATAACACAGACAATGCAAATTTTTTAGGCGAACATTATAAACCTAGGCGGTTGTTATATATCTTTCTGGTCCATCCAGGTTGATGTCCTAGCATGACTGTATGCTTGAGCACTCTGGGATATATAACACAGACAATGTAAATTTATTAGGCGAACATTATAAACCTAGGCGGATATTATATATCTTTCTGGTCCATCCAGATTGATGTCCTAGCATGACTGTATGCTTGAGCACTCTGGGATATATAACACAGACAATGCAAATTTTTTAGGCGAACATTATAAACCTAGGCGGTTGTTATATATCTTTCTGGTCCATCCAGGTTGATGTCCTAGCATGACTGTATGCTTGAGCACTCTGGGATATATAACACAGACAATGCAAATTTCTTAGGCGAACATTATAAACCTAGGCGGTTGTTATATATCTTTCTGGTCCATCCAGGTTGATGTCCTAGCATGACTGTATGCTTGAGCACTCTGGGATATATAACAGCAGCAATATAATATTTTTAGGCTCCCCCCCCCCCCCCCCCTCTCCCCGACCGACCCTCAAAAATTAAGATTTTTTGAAAATTAACTGGCAAATGCACCACCGCCGGGACAAAATAGTTGTTCAAATGCCCCGGGGTGGTAGCTAAAACATGTAAAAAAATGTTTTATTTTGTTTGTTTCTCGTCCTACTTTCAGTAAAATCTAAGCTAATTCAGGCCAAATCAAGTCCTAGCTGGGTCTTGTTTCCCGTAGTTAGTGCAAAAATAGGTCATTCTACAGCTCTAGCGTCCCATTTTATGTCTTATCTAGACATGTTCATAAAGAAACTTAGTGTATTCGTCAATGAATTTGTCATTAAGGAAGCGACAATGCTGTAGGGTGAAAAAAGGTGAGATGGTCAAATGCCCCGGGGTAATTGGGTGGAAGGCTAATGCCCGACCCACCGGGATGGACTGTGTGGGAAAATGCCCCGCTATTGCCCGGGGGGGGGGGGGGATGGGCACAGCTGGAATTGACTGATGCATAAACAATAAATCCCAACCCACAAGCGATGGGTGTGGGATTATCTGGTCTCTAAACGCGTTAACTGGTGGTCTTATTTTACGTCCCCACCCCCTCCCCCTTCTGTAGCTATTAAATAAACGACGTACTTTTCTTAGACTTCTTACGTATTTCTTTTTCTTGTCCCTGAGTACCACAAATGTCCAGAGATGCACCTCACCCCGAATTTGGGTACTTCACATTAGACAGACCTTCTTGTCAGTTTTCATATTATATCGTATTAAAAACTGAATCATTGTATAGATGCAATTCGAGTGATTTGATTGGCTTAGCGGCCATGGTATATACGAGAAATGGCGACCATTAAATTGTCTGCTTGTTATTCTTGCACAGTGAAATCAGTAAGATCTAGCAATATTTCTTGATTTTTTTAAATAAAACAATTATTCCATTTGCGCTTGTTGGATATGAGATGATTTTTAAATAATAGCCAACTCGGTGCTACGCGCCTCGTTGGCTATCTATCATCTCATATCCAGCGCGCGCTCTTGGAATAATTGTTAAGGGACGGACCATTGGAAAAGTGATGGGGGGGGGGGGGGTGGGGGATTTTCAGTCTGCAGGAATTTTTTTTTATGCTCAGTGCTTGTGCAGGAATTTTTTTTTCAGTTGATACCCTCTGCACGAATTTTTTTTTTTGTTGTTTTCCAGAAAAAAAAAAAATTAAAAAAAAGTTGTACTTTGTGGGCTTGGAATGATTACCTTTAACCCCTGAGACAATATCTAAAAATTACAGCATAATGGTCAAAACTAAACAAAAACAACGAAACCTAGTATCTAGTGCTGGTAGTAAAATCAGCCTCATACTTAAATAAAAGACTGGTCATCATTTTAAAATAATTTAAATCAAATTTCATGTACTGTCTGTTTATTGATTGTTTACTTTTTAACACATTTTAATAAGAATTGATTCAAAATTTTTCAAAACTGTTGGCGCCAAGAAATCTTATGAAATATTTCATAACAAACACTTCAAGTAGTATATAATCTCAACTTACTTAAAATTTAAAAGTCAAATTCATGGTGGGATTGTTTAATGTTTTCGATCACCAGATCACAAAGCACTTTGTGCGGTTTTAATTTGCCTACAGAGCACTTTGTGGTATTGACAATGAGCCACAGAGCATTTTGTGGTGAATAAAGTGAACACTTGTCCTTCAATCTAGATGCTCCTACAAGCGTTTTTAAAAGAGGACTTCTTGAAAATGACTCAGTTTTTTAAATTTTGTAACCATAAAGCACTCTGTGGCCCAACGAATAAAACTATAAAGCGCTTTATGGATAAGCAGATATGCTGGAAGCGTTTTACTGACAAAATCGTTTTTCTTCAAAACTAATTGACCTATTGCTCGTGATTATTGGGTTTACTACCAGTTACAAACACAAAACAAAATACTGAGTTGTAGTAAGGGAAAATTCCAGCCACGCCACAAAATGTGAGGTTGGTTTGTTGTTCATACAAAACAAACTTCCACAAAAAAATTTAGATTTTCAAAACATTAAAAAGGCCATTTTGGGGCATTCTGGAAGAAATTTTTTTGTCATTAAAACCCTAAAAGGTATTTTCTATAATAATTCCTTAATCTCCTTCTGCAAGAATTTTTTTTTCTTCCGTCTCGGCTTGCAAGAATTTTTTTTTCAGGCATTTTGGCTTGCACGAATTTTTTTTTTGTATTTTCCCCACCCCCCCCCCCCATCACTTTTCTAATGGTCCGTCCCTAAATGTTTGACAGAATTATTTGCGTTTTAGTAAGAATTTACGGTAGGGGACATCTTGTGATGTCAGACATTTAATGCATCTCATTGGCGTTCATTTGTGGACGTCACTTCACAAATGTCAAAGAACACCTCAAGAATTCAGAAAAATGCAAAGATTGTGAAACGGCATGCGTATGGCTCAAAGGGTCTGTTGTGACTTATTTAAGCATAAAAATTCGAATACAAACAGGCGCGAATTCAATGTCTGGGTCCACCACGTACATTAATACGATAAACAAGACGTGAAAGAGGCTCAACATTTTTTACGATTACCACAAAAAACCAAACTTCTGCTAAGGAAAGGGATATTAGAAAACTTAGAGGGTATAACGTCTAGTCAATTTATTTGATAGCCGAAAGCTCATGTTTTTAATCTTTTTAACCAGAGAACGTTTCTTAATCCAATATGTCTTATCCTTGTTACAGCTCTATTTTTACTAGTATATTTTAGCTTATTTTGTTTGGTAGCCTTTTCTAGTAGTTGTGTGAGCCCAAGGTTAACGCACGCGTGCCGATTTATTGGGCCGAATTTTGTTTGGCCGATTTAGCATGAGATGATTTACACATAACGATTTATCACATCAAGAAAGTGAATAAGTGGACGAAATCGACCCGATTGATAAAACTTGATCGCAATGGAACTGCTTGTATAAACCTTGCTAAATATGAAATCTGTCAAAGAGCAGCAGAATTTATAAATCGAGCAGATCTTAAGCCCGCGCTATATCAGTAAAAAAAAAAAAAGAAAGCTTAGGCCGACAATTTGCAGTGTGCATACGAATAAGCCACCTAATCGGATCGATTTACATTCCTTTGCTGAAACATTTTCCGTATCTCCAAGGATCTCCAAGTTAGTCAGGGTTCCCAGTGTTAACGACATATTTGCCTCCTTCTATTCCTGTGTGGCGGGCGATTAAAGTCACGATTCCGTTTTTCATTACGTATTAATCTGAATTTCTGCGAAAAGATTCCACTACTGAACTGTTGCGTGCCCCGAAACAGACTGTAGTAAAACATGTCATGCGGGATCCGTTTGCAGACACGTCATATCTCGAAAGAAATTTAATTAAAAGCTTGCAAAAAAGAACTTTTAGGCACAAGGATTATAACACTTTCGCGTTAAAATTAACGCCGCAAGCGAGACAGAAGAAATGCCAGAATGGATTCTATTACATTGGAATGCTCCGAGTTATTTGACGTCCCGTGGAGAAACCAGGCAAATTGCCTGGTATCTCCAAGGGGTGCCGAAGTTTTATTTTCGTTGCTAAGAACCTCTGGCTCGTTATGAATCAGAAGTGTATCTCAGTGCTAATATTGGACATTTTCAATGATAATGTGACTGTGTACAACTTAGGATATTTACCTCAAGGTTTACTTGAAAGTCTGTCTGTTTTTTCGTATCGCCTCTGATTAGAACACCGCACTCATAATATCAAATACGGCGTGTTAGGAAAGAGAGGACATGTCACACATATACATTGCAGATGCTTTCTTTTTTGGTAAAAAATCCTTTTGATTAAATTACTAGATCAGTTTTTATGTTGCTTGTAGCTACTAGACAACTTGCTCTAGTATTTGATGCTTGGATGTTCCAGCAGCCAGTTAATTACTTGTTAGATATTAATCAGGACTGAAAAATGTTTTGGCACTTAACTCTTTTGCCCTTTTATTTCTTCCCTCAATCTTTACGTCATCGTAAAAGGTTCAAACTGTTACGTTTTATCGTAAATCGTCAAAAGAAACCCTTTTTTTAAATGTGTTTTTTTTTTTTAAATAAAATAGCAAACTCTAAGTTTTAGCATTGTGTGAGTCAAAGAAAAGCAAAGCCACACAAAAATCTGGAATCAGTCCTTATATCTTGTCCCACTTTTCTTCAAACCCATTCGCTGAACAATTATTAGCTCGTCCAGGTTCAAATCTCGGAAAAATCCTATATTTCGTTTTGGAATGTTTTTAGTAAAGCGAATAATTACAAAACGCAAAACTGACAAACACCATTGCAAAGGTCTCACGGTATGCTAAATCTGGGTACAGCTTTGCTACGAATCATACCATGCAGTTCAATTCAAACCACTGGACAAGCCTGACTATTCGTCACATCCCTTAAAATTTTTGTAATAGAGGAGAAAAAAAAAAAACACTAACAACAACAAAAAACACTAAATAATGAAGAATCGCAAATTCTTAGCATCAACTTTCATGGATATCACGGTCTTTATTTTGTTTCGCTAAGCCGATCCTCCAGCGCTTCGCCTCCTTGCTTCGCTGTTAAATGTGACGTCATCCGTTGAGTTGATCGGGAGGACGCGCTTTTCCCCAGCACTCATAGACAAGCTTGGTTACTTTGAGCACCTTGAGGCCTAAGAACGAGGCTGGATGCTCTTGACGCAAGCGAATTAAGTTAGTTTTGATAGGTTGCTTTGTTTCTGTTTGGTTATTTGCAGGTGGGCAAAACCTTTGATCCTTGTCCGCTGGAAAACTTATCACATGATTATTATCACACCTGATCTTCTTTTCTTGGGGTAAATACTTACAATGGGGCTACTCAGTAACAGGACCCTCAATAACAGGAGCTTCCACGTATTGACGATTGTGCTGTTCTAACTGCAGAGGCCTCCATCGGAGTACAAACGGGACTGGTCGTGGTTGAGATGACCTGAACACAACCTGATCAGGATGACAGACCAGAGTAGCGAAAAACTTTTTGCGAAAGTTGTTGTTAAGTAAGAGATAAAGGCAGGGGTTAATGGCACTGTTGGCATGGGCTATCCAGGCAAAAACCATCTTAACTTCTTCCGGTAATAAGTGTACTTGATCAGGTCGCACGTACCAAAAGTAGTGATTGACGTAAATTGGAAACCAGCACAGAGCAAACACCACACATACGGTCATCAACAAACGCACCACCTTGCGCTTAGATTTTTCAGCGTTGGCCCGGTTGCTATCTGTCACGTTTCCTGGTATTTTACGTAGCCATAATTTCCGACAAATTAAAGAGTAATTGGTAACTGTTATAAAAAGGGGGAAGGCATACAGCGTGATGAAAACAACGATATGGAAGGTTTTATAGGCGCGGAATGTTTCCTCCAAAGTAAGGTCGTTTTCATCTTCCCATGGCCACACCGGTACCAGCACACAATAATGTGCGTCGGCGATAGGATCATATTCCAGTTGAAGCAAGATAACATATGGGATCATCAACACAATAGATAAGATCCAAATGATTGCCGACAGAAATTTCGGTTTTTGGAAGATTTTCTCTTTAAAAGGAAAGAAGATAGCGTACAACCTATCAACGGACATAAACACTATCGTAAAGACACTCGCTGAAATGGAAATCGGGATGGCATAGAACAAGGCTTTACATGTGACGGTACCCAACGTTCCTCCAAACCATAACTTACTACGGTAAAGGAAGACAATAGATAAAGGCATCACTGTGAAAGTTAAAAGGAGATCTGCAACGGCCATGTTGGCGATGAAGAGGTTTGTTGCGCTTTTATTGGAAGATTTCCTTAAAACCACAACCAAACCGAAGGAATTGCCAAAGAGGGCAACGAGAAAGATCACCGCATATGCTGCCGTCATGCCAATGATGAAATTTGTTGAAACGCCGCCAGATTGAGTTGGTGCGGTCGTGACGTTTTGAATATTCATAGAGTGAGTGCTGTTTGTTCCTGACAAAATATGAATAAATAAATAAATAAATAAATAAATAAATAAATAAATAAATAAATAAATAAATAGACAAGGAAAACCAAAAACAAAGTTCATAGGCTTCATAAAAAGTTTTGATACATTATGCACCTTCTTAATTGTGTTAATATTATTGAACACAGATTATTCTAATTTTGAAATTAGGACATATATTTATAGAACCAGTACCATTTCCTCCAGTTGCATCGGTGGGATTCTGAGTCAGGTTAAAAAGCTCTTCCATCTTTGATCTAGGAACCTGTCTGAGTAAAAGAATTCCACTGAATTTAAGAGCGATTTTCGCAGTTTCCACTTGCGAAAACAGTAAACACATTTTAAATTAAATGTTGAGTTGGTGCGGTCGTGACGTTTTGAATATTCATAGAGTGAGTGCTGTTTGTTCCTGACAAAATATGAATAAATAAATAAATAAATAAATGAATAAATAAATAAATAAATAAATAGACAAGGAAAACCAAAAACAAAGTTCATAGGCTTCATAAAAAGTTTTGATACATTATGCACCTTCTTAATTTTGTTAATATTATTGAACACAGATTATTCTAATTTTGAAATTAGGACATATATTTATAGAACCAGTACCATTTCCTCCAGTTGCATCGGTGGGATTCTGAGTCAGGTTAAAAAGCTCTTCCATCTTTGATCTAGGAACCTGTCTGAGTAAAAGAATTCCACTGAATTTAAGAGCGATTTTCGCAGTTTCCACTTGCGAAAACAGTAAACACATTTTAAATTAAATGTAGCATATTAATTATTGAGGAAGTAACTTCGACCTAGTATTAGCTTAAAAATAACGCAAAAGCAAGAATAATTATGTGAAATAAATATGATTAAGGTATTTTTTATCCTGGTGAATAAATGGTAGTTGAAGTTTTAAGTACTAGTGACACAGGTATAAGAAAGCGAGTTCTCCCAACAAGAGTCCTTTGAACGCTTCAAATCATAGCATTATATAGAATGTTTGTCACTTGAGCCTAGTTAAGGACGGTGCCTACTAATACCGAAATATTTTTGCGCGGTTTATGGCTATGTGGGAAAAGCAGATCTTAGCAAGGCCTATTGGAATCCAAAAAGAAAATTGGGGGTAACCACGCATTTTTCAGAGATAATTAAGCAGTAATATCTCTAAAAAAAGCTGAAATACAAAGCAATGTATGGGATTTTTTCCTAAATTGAAGCTTAATTATCTCTGAAAAATGCATGGCTACCCCCAATTTTCTTTTGAGATACCAAAAGCATTTGGCAAGTTCTTCTTTCTCCGTATAGTTTTAAACCGCGCAAAATTATCCCTGTATTAGTAGGCATCGCCCATAAGAAACCCGAGTATCTCTAGATGCGCAGAACGTATGCGCAGTAATAATAGTTGGCACCGTCCTTAAATGGCCTTAGCTCCTGCGAGTTTTCTGAAGCTCTGTGGTGGAGCATCCGAACTACAGTAATCGGAAGGTCGTGGGTCCAACTCCTGTTGGGAGAAGGGAGTATGCCTGTGTCACTGACATGTCCGCGTGTGTACTCGACATAACCCGCATCACACAGGTATAAACTACACATCGTTGATTTATAATAAGTGGCTTTGATTCTTTTACTTTTAGTTCTTGTTCAATTTTTCGGCTCACAAACACAGGCTGAATGGTGGTGTACACTTTTAGGCTCAGTTGCTTTAGTTGTTCCCTCACAGTATCTGCTGAGATTTGGTCTTTAAATAGCAAGACTACACGAATTTGAGCTATCTGAGAGTTGCCAAGCGTGGAAATGACATACATAATACTCTTAACAGTATAAACTGAATGTAGGTCCAGGCCTTAATTCACCTGACGTCAAAGGAAACATCAGGGCAGAATCTACCCTCCCCCCCCCCCCCCCCCCTAACCTACCCGGCTCCTAGAAGACAAAACAAAGCCCGGTCTAGATTAAAAAAAAAAAAATCAATGTATGCACATAATGCGTAACCTTTAAAAACATCAAAGCTCTTAATTTCATGTTAATCAAGGCTGAGCTACTTGTGGTTCCTTCGAAGAAAAAATAACGGTTTTGAAAAAGAAATTATGCAAATTAATGAAATTCATCCAATCAAAATCATTTTGTCCGTACTTGGGTGATGACGTCGCTTGAGAACGCGCACAGTAGGCACGCAGCTGAAATTTACACAATTGACGACGGAGTTAGTCCTCTTAGTGACTTTTTGTCTTATAAGTTCATTTATTAAAGTATAGAAACATTGAACGACAAGAAAAATAGTTAGTGACCTCTACCCTTGGTAACTGTTTGGAGAAAGAATTTTACGCGGCAGTCTAAAAGACCACGAAATAGTTTTATTTATTTAATGGCCAAAAGGCAATCAAAGTCCATAAGAAATTTGCATGCTAATTTACAGTCTTCTAGTTTGCCCATTTATTATCCCCTGCCGGAATATTTTAAATCCCGATTTCGACTTCCTAGCACGTTTTTCTTTTACTTGCGCCCGTTTCTCAAATGTTCCGATAACAACCTGGCCCGAAGACAAATTTTCGTAAACAATATCCCCAACAGGGAGACAATGGGTATTTGAAAGCTCAATGTAAATATACTCATAATTTTTGGCAACAGTAACATACAGGCACTTTTAAACTAGAAATTCGTGCAAATTTGATTAAAAATGAAACAAATTAAAATATTTAATATAAAAAGTACTTATTGAGCCAAAAGGTTATCGGGTCTTTCGAGAAATAAGCTTCATGTACCCCATTCTGAATACCTATTGACAAAATTTATGGCAGCGTGAATATACCATGTCTTTCAATAAAATCAACATCAATCTTCTTCATGTGACTTAAGCTGGTTCCCCAAGATTAATGTACGTTTATACCCGGCATGACACGTTTTTTGAGAATTTTATGTTACTCATGGATGGAGGATGAACGAGCTTTCGGTGCTAACTTTGAAAAGGTATCTGTATTTACTCACAGAAAGGAGTTTTCGTTGGTCACGGCAGTAGTCTTTTACAAACGATTGAACAATTCATCTATTCAGTCTCTTTGTTCAATTTGAGGTGTGGAACGTCAACTCCATTCTTTTAACAAGACTCGACACACTTTTACGCAGCCAAAATTTTCATAATATAAATACCTGTTAAAGAAAAATGCTGTTCAATCCTGTCACGACTGTATTGCAATTTTTTTAACGATGAAAACATAGCAATCGAAAACTTCACAACTTTTTTAATACGCCGCAATGTTAATTAAGAATGGAAAATGTTTGCTGAGTTAAAACTAACAACAACTCAGTATTGTCTTTAAGAGTTTATAAAGACACAGTTGTCTCTCAGTTAAAATTGTATTTTCGTCCCCTTTTAGACAACAAAATTCTTTAGTGGTGTTTAAAACGCCTTGACAACAAGAAAGAACATTCATCTGCCGGCAAATCACACTCACCTTCGGCAAATGATGACTTTGCAACGATCCAAAAAAGGATGATTTTTAGCTTAACGCAACTGCTCGGCCGACAGCACAGTCGTGTTGTCTTTTGTGGTAGCATGACAGTGGATAAGTGAATGTAGCTTCGTAAAGTGCAGTGGGCAGGTGTAGATGAGTCAATAAACGGATCGTTTATTGATCAAATGAACCGGAACTTGTTTCTGATTGGTCATAATGTCCATAACCTATTGTGTAATAATGTAGACCTTAATTTTCAGTCTACCGGTACCTTGTCATAATTGTCACGCATAGTGACATTTAATAAACTTTTTCAGTAAGCAAGAGTATTTAGGGTTTCAGTGAGAAATGTTATTTTTGTTTGAACTGGCTTTCGCTGCTCTGTCCGTATTTGTGGCTTAAATTATAGAAAGACAAAGTGTAGTGGTTTTCTTTTAACTCAGCAACTACGTGACATTAGCGTCCTGTATTTGCTGTTGTTTGCGAGAATTATCTTGCACGATTTCCATAAGCTTACGCATTCCCTCAAGAAAACTTATTCTCCATTTGAAGTGAACACGATGTTAAATTCCTTAATTCTCGCAACGGAGAACGTTTTGCTACAATTCTAAAAAGCAACTGGCTTATTACTAAAGGCATCAACTTTTCATTATAACTCACGATATGTAGGAGGAGTATTAAAAATGACAACATCTGCGATATCAGCCAGGCTTAGAAACTGCCACCGTATACCAATCTCTATATAATGACATAATGGCTAATCATAAGCGACCATATACGCAACTTTCAACTCAAGGTAAACTTTTCATTCTGTTTATTCTTTCATCTCCCAATCGTTTTTCTTAACTTTAATTTAGATATATTTTTTTGTTGTTATTTTGTAGCTGTTTAACTGTTCTTGTTCTGATTTGTTCGTTTCTTCTTTGACTGTGATGTTTTTAAAATTAATGTAAACGTCGTTAGCTCTCTCGATGAGCACTTTTTTGCTCTTAAGGCAAATGTCGAAATAAAATATTGTTTATATTATAAAATAATATACGCAACCACGATGGCAACGGGGGCATAATAGGTTGCAGCCACGTTCTCGTTCTGAAAGTGCTTTTATGTTCTTTTTAAACCTTTTCAGTAATTTAATAATTGTATACAATAAAGAATTGAAAAATTGTCAAAAACTTTGAATTGTTCGTGACTAACCACGAGCAATTCACAAGTATTTAATAATTTTACGTCAAAGAAATGCACCAAAATTCTTAACACACGTTCAAAGGTATTGCTTGCCCCATTAAATGCTCTCTTCCTCCATTTCTTCCTCCCTTTCTTTCTTTCTTTCTTTTCTTCTTTTTTCTTTCTTTTTTCTTTCTTTCTTTCTTCCTTTCTTTCTTTCTTTCTTTCTTTCTTTCTTTCTTTCTTTCTTTCTTTCTTTCTTTTTATGAGTGCATTCGTTGGCATAGATATATTCTGAAAAAGTTCTGAAGTTTCATGGGGTTTATTCAAATTTGAAAAAAGGTTTATTCAGGTTTAGGGTCGCAGGCTCCCCTCCCCCCGGTGTAGATAGGGTTAAGCCTGGTGAATTAACGACACATCATTTTTTCAGTGAGTACAGAGGCATACGGTTCTCCCAACAGTAGTCGAATAAACTACCTTTCTTTGACCTTTTACATTAAGCTCCTTAAACAAGCGTTAATTATTGGCTTTGAAAAAAATTGTTTGTATTCGTTGTCCTTCGGGTAGTGTTTTGACAGGCAGCAAAATAAAATAACGTCTTTCCTTTAGTACAGCTCGTTTCTTTAATGTCCTGATACTAATTAACCTGGCTCAAAAATCATTTTTTGTGCACAATATCCCGAACAAGGAGACAATTGTTATTTGAAAGCTAAATGTCAGTATATTTGTAATATTAGGCAACATACAGGGAAGTTTGAACTAAAAATTCAATTAAATCGGTTAAAAACTTAAATATAATATAACAAAGAATTTGACTACCCATATATTGGGCCAACAGAATATCGAGTCTTTCGAGAAACGGGCTTCATCAGTACCATCTTCTGGAGACAAAATGTATGGCAACGTGAATATGCTTTTAATAAAATCAACATAAATATTTATTCCGTAACTTAAGATGGTTCCGCAAGATTAATGTTTACCCGGCTTGACACGTTTTTTCGACAATTTTATGTTGCTCGTGGTTAGAGGATAAACGAGCTTTTGGTAATAACTTCGTATACTTACTCACATAAACGAGTTATTTGCTTTCGTTGATCGCGGCAGTTGTCTTTAATTTACAAACGACTGAGCAATTTTCTCTATCAAGTAACTTTGTCCAAAAACTGGCGTTTAATGTACGCTCCATTTACGTTAACAAGACTCGTCAGAGAAAAATTTTCCAAATTAACTTTTTCGTAGCCGAACTTGTCATAATATAAATACCTTTAACGAAACGTGCCGCTCAATCCTGACAAGACTGTTTTGCAAGTTTTTTTTTCTTTAAACAATGATAACTTACCGAGGAAAAATCATAACGTTTTTAGTATGCAGTAACATTAAGAACATTAAGAAAGATGAAATCATATCTTTGCTGCGTTTAAATTAACAACTAAAAACAACGACAGTTCAGTACTGTCTTTAAGAGTTTATAAAGACAAAGTTATCTCTCAGTTAAATTTGTATTTTCGATTACTTATGGACGGCAAAATTCTTTAGCAGTGTTTTAAGCGCCTTGTCAACACAAAAGAACATTCATCTGCCAGCAATTTACAGTCACCTTTGGCAAACAATGACTTTCGAACGATCCAAAAAAAGGATGACTTTCAGCTTAAGAGAACTGCTCGGCGACAGTCGTGTCGTCTTTTTCGGTAACTAGAAAGTGGATAAATTAGTGTAAGTGCAGTGGGCAGGTGTTAATGACTCAATAAGGGGATACTTAAACGGAACTTATTTTTTATTGGTTTATAATGAACATAACCTATTGTGCAACATGATAGACCTGAATTATCAATCTAGCAGACCCTTTCATAATTGTCAAGCATAGTGACATGTAAAAAGCTTTTTTAGGCACCCTATTCAGGGTTCCAGTGATAAATGTCATTTTGTTTGAAATGGCCTGCGCTGCTCCGTCCGGCGAAAAAGTGTGGCTAATTTGGAAAGATAAAGCGTAGTGTTTTTGGTTTAAGTAACTACGTGACATTAACTTCCTGTATTTGCTGTTGGCAAAGAGAATCATTGTGCACGATTTTCATGTACTTATGAATTCTTTCCAGAAAAACTTCGCCGTTTGCAGCGAACATGATATTCAATCTCTTAATTCCCGAAACGGAGAGCGTGCGTTGCTTCAATTCGATAAAGCATGCCTTATTGCAAAGTGCGCCAACTTGTTAATACAACTCACAAAAGGAGGATTACCGAAAAAAAGGCAACAGCTGCGATATCAGGCAGTTTTATAAACTGCCACCGCACTCATCTCTTTTAAGACAACGATTAATTGCGACTTTACAACCCCTTGACGTTGTGATTTACATTAGGGACCTTACGCAACTACGACGGTAACGGCAACGAAAACGTCACGTAGAAATACTAAATTTAGTACCCACAAGTTTTGATCTATTGTGCGATGATTCCAAACCGTTCTCCTTACAGCAAAATATAGCCAAATTATCTAGGAACAGTTTTTCTAGTAGCAACAGCGCTCGAGTTCAGAAAGAAAGAAAGAAAGGAAAGTTCACTGTCGTGTGCTCATGTTCTCCTAAGAATTTTTAATTAGATAATTTCACGTTGTTTTAATTTTGCCGAGGACGTCAAAGAATTGCAATTAAATTTTTAGCTAACGTGCAGAGCTATTGGTTTGTTCATTAAATCTTTGTTGTTGTTGTTGTTGTTGTTGTTCTCCTTCTTTTTCTTCTTTTCGCATCCGTTGCCACACCGTCGTGTTTCAAAACTGTTTTGTTGCTGTATCCGGATTGAAAAAAAAAAAAAAAATTAAACAGCCCTCGAAGTAATTACAGCAAGCAACGATGGAAGCTACAAGAACCGGTAAATTGTTTACAACAAGTGCACCAGTAACCTCCCTCGCACACGCCCTTTTGGCTCGTCACGCAACCTTCCCGGCGTTCTTTTGGCTCGTCACGCAATCTTTCCTCCCCAACCGGAGAAACTAAAATAAGTCTACATCTAGGCGAACGGAAAATGCACACGCACTACATTAGCATTTTCTGTGGTACACCAGACCATGTGAGGCGTGTCACCCGCCGTTCTGATGGATAAAATTCATCGCTGGCTGGCCAAATTTGTGCTTTATTTTGCATTAAAATGTATTGGAGAGTTGGCTTTCATACTACTTAAATATCACCTGCATATAAAAATCGAGACATTTCAGCTAACATGGTAAACCAATTTCTAACTTGGACAAAGGATAATGCTAGACATAAAAAAAGGTACTGTTGTAGACTGCTTTGGTATTATTTCAGGAATACCTAAGTGTAATGAATTATTAATCCTAGTTGATTATAATAGACCTTTTAAGATTTTTCCTAAAGGACGCGAGAGATGAAGAGCCAGTAATCTCAGGAGAAAGAGAGTTAAAAATTTTCGGACCTTGATAACTGTGGAGAATTGCCGGATATTTGTTCTACATAATGGTAGACGAAAGGAGTTTGCGTGCCTTGTATTGTAATTATGAATTTTGCTGTTTGTTGTAAGAATGTTTTAAAATTTTCGAGGGAGAATAGAATTTTTAAACGAGATCATAAACTGACCTAGGTGTACTAAATAAATATCTTAAAAATTTAAGCAAGTTTAAAGTATTTTCTTTTTCTTTGTGTTTGGCGTACGTTGTCATTACCTTCGTGTTTGGGTAAGGTTCCTCACGGACTGGCTTGCAAAGCAGATTAAATGAAAATACGAATAACTCGTCAAAGTCGCTTCAACTTTAGAACCAGAATACAGTAAAATAGGCAGTAACGGCATGGGTTTAGGTTGTTATTATTTACATTTCTTTAGGAAGTTCTAACATGAAATCAACAGCAAACTACATGGATAGATATCTTTGGTCTTCTAAGTTCGATGAAACAGTTGTATATCTGCCGCGAAAGCTTTTTATGAACTTGCTGTTTTTGAAGCTTCACATGTTTACTGGTAATTACAGCGTGAATATTAATATTTCAAGTTGTTCACGAGTAAATTTTTTCCAGGTCTGATTGGTTCAAATTGGTCACGTGACGTGACAGTGATCTTTTTCTAAAATAAATTTTATATAGAATACTAAACTCTACTTACAAAACTAACCATACCAACTTAAGATACTAACCTAAATTACAAAATAATAATAATAGTTACAATATTAAATTAAATGCTACTACTGACAAGGTATGACTATTTTGAGACTTACAGTGAGTTACAGTTGCACTTAAAATTACTACTTATACTACCATAATAGTTACAATATTAAATTAAAAGCTTCTTCTGACACTTACATCATCATCATCATCATCATATCTTTATTTACCCTCGGATTTACAGGGTAGCTTAATGCAGCTAATATCTCCGAGCATTTACCCACCCAACCATGAGAGTATACACATAAAGACCAGACCACATCACCGGGAACTACGTCCCCTACTTTTTGCGAACAGTGAGTGGGTTCTTTAACGTCCCACAGAGTTATTTACAAACTAGAAATACGTGACTCGCAAAACCTCGCGAAGCTGGGGCTGGGTGGAAAGCCCTCTTTCGTGTTGTAGCATCAAATGAGGAGATTAAAAGGTTTCTGAACATAGCAACTATTTTGATGAGCATGGTCTTTTCGTAGGTTTGCGGTTAAAAATCTATTTCTGACGCGATGAAATGTACAACGGGCGTGCAGCGCTGTCGTGTTCGATGAATTTATTTCCCACGGAAAATTATTTTACCGCGGCCACAAAACGTGTAATTTCTTCAATGCAATCTTTCACAAAAAAAGATTTCTAAAAGAAAAGGAAAAGATTGTGGAGAGATAGTTCTGTATCCAGTGAATATTGATGAACATTGCAGTTGAAATTTGATCATGCACGCATATTTTTTCCGATGTATGCAAATTTTTTTCAGACGACGCCAGACAGTCTGACGTCATTCAAGTGCGGACACCTTCAAAAAAACATATATATATATATATATATATATATATATATATATATATATATATATATATATATATATATTTTTCGCTCGAATTCGCGCGGCTTAGCTCCGCTCGGGCCGGCTCGGCCCGACAAATTTATTAACCTCGCTACGCTCGGGCCTTCGGCCCTCGCTTCGCGAGGAAACAAGGGTTGTGAGACGGGGCCTACGGTTTGTCGTCCTTATCCGAGAAGACTAGAAACTCTAACCATTTGCAGATGTCAGAGCAAAGGCAGCACTTTCTCCTCAGTTATTTAAAGACCCTGAGTGTTGGTCCGGCCGGGGTTTGAACCCACGACCTCCCGCACGGTAGTCCGGTACTCTACCAAAATACAGTTACACAATAGTTACAATATTAAAATTAAATTAAATGCTGCTACTAACAAAGTAAAGAAAAAAGAGACTTACAACAGGTTACAGTTGCCTTTATGATTGAAAATACTACACAAAACTTTATTTGTAATGCAAATCTTCACTTAAACTGGGGACAGTACCCACTTTTTCTTAAAGAATTTTGTGTTATTGATCTTTCTTTCGGTTTCATATTTAATGACTATTTTACTTTAAAATCCTTGGATTTTGGGTCGAATATGGGTTCTTCTACAGTCCCATAGAAACAGTTTCCCAATTATTATAAAATAATTCTGTAGGTTAAGTAAAGGGCATGGTTTAGTTATAATTCCAAATAAAACATGTTGAAGAGTAAGATGAACTAAATTTGCTGATTTGAGAGTTGGTGCAGGTAATCTTGAAATTCATTCCAAAACTGTCTAACAAAGAAACACTGATACAAAAGGTGGTGTAAGGTCTTAGATTCTGCCTTGCAAAATGAGCACAGATCGTCCGTTTTGAAGCCTATTTTATATAATTTAGAATTTGTGTATAAAAGAGAGTGAAAATTGTAAATGATTTGAACCCAGGAGTCATGTCATAAGTACGTAAATTATGATCATCCGGGTGAGTGTAGTCCTGAGAAGGACTGTTTGTGGTGACTTTGACTGACGTTTCGACAACCTGAGCGGAAGTCATCTTCAGAGTCAAGTGAATTGTGGAACGTCAGTAGGTGGTATATACGTCTCTGGTTGTTAACCTGATTGGTCAACGAAGTCCAGATGTTATTGGTCGTTTGTCAGTAAGCCGTGATGTTATTGGCTGTGAAGACTGTAAAAAGTGATTGGTGCGTTTCGATCCGTCTTTTGTTAGTCATAAAGTCCGTGAGTCTATTGTTAGTAAAATGTCTATTGTTTGTTTGTTTCGTTCTGGTTGTCAATAAGTGGTTTGTATGGTGCAGGTAGTTGTAGGCAACGGTTGAGTGGCGTTTGTTCTAAGTTAGTAAACCAGCTTTCCAGAGTGATTCGTTGATAGTAATTTGTACAGTAGATAATGCACTTGGCAGAGTCCCAGTCAATTATGTGGTTCGTTTGTAAATGGTGCTCAGCAATGTGATTGTTGATATCACCATTTCTAGTTGCTCGTTTGTGTTCAGTCAGTCGTACGTTTAAATTTCTGCCGGTCTCACCAATATAAGTGGCCTGGCAGTCGCAGCGTTTGATCTTGTAAACTGCTCCCTGTCTGCGGTTAGGTTCGTCTTTGTCCTTTACTTTCGTCAGTAGTTGTCGTAAAGTGGTTATAGGGTTGTGAGCTACACGGATATTGTAGGGTTGTAGAATCCGTGCGATGGTCTCAGAAGTGCCCCTTACGTAAGGTATAGTTACAGTAGTTATGGGAGTCGCGTCGTTGTTTGTGACGTTAGGTTCAGTGTTCTTGTACGTGTTACGTCTAACAAAGTCCTTGTTGTAGTTGTTCTTGTTGAAAACGTTGTCTAAGTAGTTGTTTTCGTCTGCGAGTCTGTCAGGTGAGTCACAAACCAGTTGTGCTCGCCTTGTTAAAGTGCCCCTAACCCTTCAATTTGTTTTCTTTTGGTAGATTTCCATATCTTTCATGAACTCATTTTCGAAAAAAAATTTTGAGAAATATTGAATCCTTTTTTTGTTACGAGCGCTAGAAGTGAAGGCAGTCTGGTCGTTTTTTTCACCTATCGTCCGCATTAGTCCCCCGCTCGGCCAAATATGGAGCGTGACGTAAGAAAAGGACATCGTGCAAAAATATCCAAAGATTCGCGCTAGTGCTTCAATTGTAAACAGAGAAAATGGTTGAAAAATGTGTGGTTTTTGGATGTAACAACTCTCGAAATGTAGAGAAAGGAATCAGCGTGCATAAGATTCCTTCTGAATCCTTCTGGTGTCCTTTTCTTACGTCACAGCTAAGAAAGTGTCCAATATGGGACGCTTCTCATTGACTTGTTCCTAATGAGCCCACGAGACAAAAATTTGTCCAGCGGGGCTTAAAGCGCGCAAAAATTTAAAAATTTCAGTAACTTTTAGCGCTCGTAAAAAGAAAAGGATTCAATTTTTCTAAAAAAAATTTTCGAAAATGAGTTCTTCACAGATATGAAAATCTACCAAAAGAAAACAAATTGAAGGGTTGGGGCACTTTAAGGTCTGTATAGTCGTTGCTTTGTGAGAAGTAGGGTTGTAGGATGACTGGTCCAGTAGTCTGTCAGTATGTGTTGATTTCCTGTAAACCGTAGTACTTAGTTTGTTGTCGTTGTTGTTACGGGTAACTATGCAGTCTAGAAGAGGTATTTTACCATTTTCTTCGATCTCCTTAGTAAATTGTTTTCAACGTTCTGTCTGTTAAGGTGTTCGTGAAAATCGTCGATTTCGTCTTTGTGTACTGCTGTAAAGGTGTCGTCTAAGTACCGTAACCAGAGCGGTAGTGTCCGTTTGTAGGTTGCTAGGGCTTGTTCCTCGATGTTCTGCATGACAATTTCTGCTACAACAACAGAAACTGGTGAGGCCATAGCTGTTCCGTGTAACTGTTTGTAGTGCTTTCCGTTGTACTGGAAGTACGTGGACGTTAAGCAGAGGTTCAGTAAGTCCATAAGTCGTCAAATTTAAGGAGAAAAAACCTCCCATGGGTTCTAGCCAGTGCTGTAGGCAGGTTTTCCACATTCCATTCTGGCCCTCAAATATCCACTTTAGCCATGCCAGCCTTAAGGACTCTATCACACAATCTAAATTTATCATTTTCAGTAATCCACTTTCTTCGTATTCATTTATTGCCGAAACACGTGTTACCTTATCAGTGCTATTCCAAAGGAATTTAAATAGCAGTTGATTCAATTGTTTCACTAATTCGTTAGGTGTAGGCAGTACCGAGCACACATAAACAAACTTTGGAATAAGGAAGGATTTGATTATTGTCACCTTACCATAGACAGATAAACCTCTTGAGGACCAAATGTTAATACGTTTTTTAATGCCATCCAATCGATCAATAAAATTCTTTTCTTTAAGTAATTTTGGATCATATTTGAAATACACCCCCAGGGCTTTTATCGGCTCATTGGGCCATTTAATGCCTAACGGTTTTGCTTTACTTTTTTAGAAGAGCCAATCCACATACCCTCGGTTTTTGTGCTATTGATCTTTAGTCCTGAGATATTTTTGAATAAATCCAGCAGTTGAAAAAGAACCGTGGCTGAGTTAGTGTCAGCGAATACTGCTGTTGTGTCATCTGCATATTGTAACAGTTTTGTCTCTTCTTTCCCAATAATAACACCCTTTATAGCTAGATTTTGACGAATGGCAATAGCTAACGTTTCCACAGTTACAATGAAAAGATAGGGAGAAAGAGGATCGCCCTGTCTGACACCTCACTCAAGTTGAACGTGATAGCGATCATCCACAGAGAGGACCTTCCACGAGTTGACGATTGTGCTGTCGAGGCTTCCTTCGGAGGACAAGCGGGACTGGTTGTGGCTCTAATGGCCTGGACTTGACCTCAGGGAGACAGACCAGAGTAGCGAAAAACGTTTTGCGAAAGTCGTTGTTAAGTACAAGATAAAGGCAGGGGTTGACGGCACTGTTGGCATGGGCTAACCAGAGAAAAATCACCTGAACTTCCATCGGTAATAAGTGCAATTGATCAGGCCGCACGTACCAAAAGTAGTGATTGACATAGACTGGAAACCAGCACAGTGCAAACACCACGCATACGGTCACCAACAAGCGCACCACCTTGCGTTTAGATTTTGCTGCCCTGTCCCGGTTGCTATCTGCCACGTTTCCTGGTATTTTACGTAGCCACAATTTACGAGAGATTAAGGAGTAATTTGTACCTGTTAGAAAAAGGGGCAAGGCGTACAGTGTGATGAAAACAACAATGTGGAAGATTTTCGTCTTGCGAGATGTTTCCTCAGAAGTAAGGTCGTTGTGAGCTGCCCATGGCCAATCAGGTACCAGCACACAATAATATACGTCGGAGTTAGGATCATATTCCACTTGAAGCGAGACATATGGGATCATTAACACAATAGATAAGATCCAAATGATTGCCGACAGAAATTTCGGTTTTTGGAAGATTTTCTCTTTCAAAGGATAGAAGATAGCGTACATCCTATCAAATGAAATAAACGTCAACGTAAAGACACTCGCTGAAATGGAAATCGGGATGACAAAGATCAAGGCTTTACATGTGACGGTACCCAACGTTCCTCCAAACCATAGATTACCACGGTAAAAGAGGACCACAGATAATGGCATCATTGTGAAAGTTAAAAGGAGATCTGCAACGGCCATGTTGGCGATGACGAGGTTTGTTGTACTCTTAGACGAAGATTTCTTTAAAGCCACAAACAAACCGAAGGAATTGCCAAAGAGGGCAACGAGAAAGATCACCGCGTAAGCTGCTGTCATACCAATAATGAAATTTGTGGAAATGCCGCCGGATTTCGATGGTGCGACAGTGTGCGTTTTGTTTCTCCCTAACAAAAAATCGATAAAATAACTATAATTTAGTATCTAAAGCAGAAGCCACGCTTATCACAGACGATTTTCAGTAAAGTCCTTAAAATAAAACATTGCAAAAAAAAAAAAACAAAAACAAACAAATCATAAAAAAATAAAACGGCCAACAAACAGAAACTAAAAAGATAAAAAAGTGCACAACACACTTCTTGATACATTACTCAGTACTTACTTTGTAATATTAATAAAACAGATTATTCTAGTGTTGAAACAAAATCACAAGAATAGAACCATTACCATTTGCTCCAGTTACATAGGTGACATTCTCGGTTATGTAAAGAGGGTCTGTCATCTCTGATATAAGAACCTGAGTCAACAAAAGAATTGGAATAATAAACAATCAAAGGATAACTAAGCAATGCCGCCCTTTTATTTCCTGAACTCTTTTCAGGGAGCAATAGACGATCACTTCGGTTATGTTTAATCTGCATTAGAAAACGGTTTTGTTTTATGTTTTTTCTTAAAACTAAGACGCCAACTCGGCGTATACTCTTATATTCCTTAATATACTCTTCTTTTCTTACAGGAAACCGATCACGTGACTTATGTCTATCGGCCCAATTTCGATTCACTGTCACTCGAATAAGCCATTTCTCTTGACAAAGAATTAAGCCAGTCCTTGTAACTACTTGAAAGGCGATCGTGTCACGATTTCATTTCGGCATGATTCTCTTTGAGCGTCTGATAATTATCATGATGGTGATAATGATTAATGATGTGGAACATGAGGATATCAACAATGATGAGCTGGCCATTGGGTTTAGTTAATAACGACCACCAAATGCAGAAAATTGTCTTTTTTGGAACTGCACATACCTTACGAAAAGCGCTATTACTTTGAAACCATCCTCAGTTGTCTTCAGATATTCGGAGAATGTCCGGTCCAGGGTGAGTTCGACAGCGTTGGTAAATTGTACATGTCTCCAGTTATCGAAATCTTAGGTTGTTACCTTTAGCGATGCTCGCTTCTTATGTCTAAATATCACATCGTCTACTTAAGGAGCAGAGTCTTACCTACAGCAGATCCTTATTTGCTTCGTTCCCGGGTCGGTGTTTGATAGCTTTAATAATCTCTTTTGGTGAGAGTGGTCGAGGAAGTTTTCGCGAAGCTGTCGTGTGTCATTGTGGGAACATGTGGATACGATTTTTCTTCATTAAAAAGTGACAATGGAGCTTCTGTTTATCTTGACATGCACCAGACATTTTGGGAAACTATTTGTCTTCCTTGTTTATACGTCAATACCGTATACAATTGGGCATGCTTTCATTAAGGCGAAGACGCATCTTGGGTAAAATTTTAATCAGTTTATGAATTAATGACATCGGAAAAATCTGAGGCTTAAATCTGGAAATTCGCGCGGGAAATTATTGCCCACTAAGAATCGGATGTTGCCTTTATAGTGCCCACAGAATATTGACTTATCTAAATTGATGGTAAATAACAACAGATACTGATTGGGGAATTGTGCTTGCCCAACACAAAGGAGAGGACTTATTTAAGACAAGGTTTAGACGTTTTGACCGGAATCGATTCAAAGTGAAATCTACTTTTACTTTGACAAACTTTTATCGATTTCAGCTTTTGAGAGCAGATACGCCCTCAATCAACAGGGACAATGCCGGTGAATTGATTCTATTTACATTCTATTTATATCTATAATTTTAATAAGGAAAATTATGCTTCATATCCAGATTTGAATACAGTAAAAGAAACTTTGATTAACGCAACAGAAAAACCTTTATACAGACTCTGAAAGAAATGCCAGGTGAGGAATCAATACCTTGATGATTCAATGGATATTTCTGATTATTTTTCAATATTTGAGATAGTAACATTTCCACCAGGCGTTTGAATGTGAGAATTACTAGAAGTTGTATTCATGCACGGAACGGCAACAATCAGTCTGATATAAGCAGAATTCTTCAGTAAGGTACCTCGTACCTCTAAACAAACGGAGTTTCCTCTGGGATGCATTTGTGTGTCTAGTATAAATCTTAATTCAGCCTGACACGTTTTAAACGGCAAAATGGTTGAATAAATGTGAGGTTACAGATTACGGTATGGTGTCATGACATTTCCAAATGTTGTTCGAGTGTCACACTGTACTCAGTGCCGTAGTCGCCTGGTTTGTTGCTTGTTTTGTTGATGTACATGCACATGCTCTTCTAAGATGAAGTGCTCTTCTAAGATGCAGTCTGTCTGAAAGGTATTTTCAAGCGGTCGTTCAGAAGAACTCTTTTCCACGGCCTCAAAATTGGAGTAATAAACAATCAAAACATGAATTTTGGACTGAGAAATAACCTTTTACTTCCTAAATTCTTTTAAGCGAGCAGTGGACTGTCATTTTGGTTATGTTTAATCTGCATTGGAAAAACAGTTTTGTTTTATGTTTTCTCTAAAAAACAACTCCAACTCGGCGTTTACTCTTATATACGCTAATATACTCTTTTTTTATACAGGAAAACGATCACGTGACTAATGTCATAAGGCAGCTTATTGTGCTTAAAAGTGTTAAGGATAATAAAAACTTTCTATCGGCCCACTTTTGATTCACCTTCACTCGAATAAGCTGTTTCTCTCGTCAAAGCCTTAAGCCAGGCGTTGTAACTACTTGTGACGGTGATTGAGTCACGATTAGATTTCGGCATGACTCTCTTTGAGCGTCCGATGGCATGATGATGATAATGATAATAATTATGTGGAACATGAAGATATCAACAATGATGAACTGGCCATTGGGTTTAGTTAACAACGGCCATCAAATGCAGAAAATTGCCCTTTTGGAACTGCACATATCGTACGAAAAGCGCTTTTACTTAAAAGCCACCCTTGTCTCTTTAGATATTCGGAGAATGTCTGGTGCAGGGTGAGTTCGTTGCAGCGTTGGTAAATTGTACATGTCTCCAGTTATCGGAATCGTAGGATGTTGCGTTTAGCGATGCTCGCTTTATATGTCTAAATATCACATCTACTACTTAAGGAGAAGAGTCTTACCTACAACAGTTCCTAATTTGTTTCGTTCCCGGGTCAGTTTTTGATAGCTTTAATAATCTCGTTTGGTGAGAGTCGTCGAGGAAGTGTTTTCGCGAAGCTTTGATATGTCATTGTCGGAACATGTTGGTAGGTGTGTTTTTCTTATTATAATTTTGATCATCGAAAATCATAATGAAGCTTCTATTATTTGTGTTGATATGCACCAGACATTTTGGGAAACTATTTGTCTTCCTTGTTTTTACTTCAATAACCTATACAATTGACAATACTTTCATTAAGTCGTGGCCGCGTCTTGTGCAAACTTTAGTGGGGTAAACTTTTAATCAGTTTATGAGTTAAAGACATCGGAAAAATCTGAGGCTTAAATCTGGAAATTCGCGCAGGAAATTATTGGCCACTAAGTATCGGATGTTGTCGTTATAGTGCCTACAGGATATTGACTTATCTTAATTGATAGTAAATAACAACAGATTTTTTGGGGAATTGTGCTAGCCCAACACAAAGGAGAAGCTAGTCTTATTTAAGACAAGGCTTAGACGTTTTGACCGGAATCGATTCAAAGTAAAATCTGCTTTTACTTTGACAAACTTTTTATCGATTTTAGCTTTTGAGAGCAGATACACCCTCAATCAATGGGAACAATGCTGGTGAATTGATTGTATTTACATTCTATTGCTGTCTACAATTTTAAGGAAAATTATGCTTCATATTCAGATTTGATTACAGTTAAGGAAACTTCGATTAACGCACAAGAAACACCTCGATAGTATACCGAAATTGATACCTTGAAGCTTTAATGGATATTACTGATTATATTTTAATATTTAGCATTGTCACATTTCCACAAGACGTTTGAATGTGAGGATAACTAGAAATTGTATTTATGCACGAAACGGCATCAATCAGTTTAACATAAAAAATTTTCAATAAGATACCTTGTTCCTCTAAACAACGGAGTTTTCTCTGGCGTGCATTTGCGTGTCCAGTATAAATCTTAATTCAGCCTGACACGTTTAAAAGGGCAAGATGGTTGAATAAATGTGAGATAACAGATTACAGTCTGGTGCCATGACATTTGTAAATGTTGTTCGCGCCGGTCACACTGTACTCAATGCCGTACTTGCCTGGCGGGTTGTTAGTTTTGATGATGTACATGCCACGTGGAGTGCTCTTCTGAGCTGCAGCCTGTGCGTTACCTAGAAATACATACCCACATTCTCTGGTCTATTGTGTGATGATTCCAAACCGTTCTTCTTGTACCATGTAGCTGAATTATGTGGGAACATAATTAGTAGAAACCGCGTTGGAGTTCATGTTCTTGTAAGAACTTTTAATTTGATCATTTTACATTGTTTTAATCTGCCGAGGACGTCAACTAGAAATGGACTAAAATTTTTAACCTACGTGCAGAGCCACTGCTATGTTCATTTAATCTTTTCTTTTGCTTTGGTTTTGGCGTCCATTGTCATTACCTTCGTGTCTGAGTAACCGGCGTTCAGAGCTTCTTTCAAAATCGGGTACCGGAGCAAAGATGAAATCTATTATATAGGGAGAGAAATTGAGGGAGTCAAAAATTTGTAGAATTAGAAACCTCCGATATCAAGCCTGTCACTCTAGCTGACACGAGGGGTGTACGTCAGATTGCTACTCGTAATTAGTATCTTGGCTTAATTAATGATGACATAGGCACTTGTTTTGACACACTGGTGGTGTTGTTCACGGTTGCTCAGTTTCAACTAGCTCACGTAGAATTTAAGCGTTCGCGTAGATTTTTCCTGCGTATTTCGTTTCTTTTTCACTCACGGTCGAATCCTTAGACCACCCACGGAATAGCTTGCAACGCAGACTAACTTAAAGGGAGGGGTTCACATTTCAGCGCATGTGCATGAATCTAAATGCTTTTTTCTCTTTCTTATCAACTTTATGGCCTTAAAAAATCCCACTCGCATGTACTTCAGTAATCACTTTCTATAATTAGTCCGAGCAATATGACTGGTGGCCAAAATTCACAGAAAATGCTAGTAGATCACGGTACTCATATTGCTGATATTGAATTTAGCGTTGACCCGTAGGATTTATTCCACGGTTGAGGTGTTTACAGTTATTTGCATGCGAAACAACGACATATGAAAAAAATTACCACCCGAGTTACCTATTCCCTTCCGAATGGTTCATAAACAACGAATTAAATTAAACAGGCTTGGTTCATACAAGCAAAGGTGAAAAAGTATTTTGATTCATGAACATGCGCAGAACCACGAACCCCTTCCTTTTAAAATACAAATAACTCTTCAAAGTCGCTTCCACTTTGGAACCCGAAGACAGTAAAACAGCCAGTAATAGCATAGGTTTATGTTTTTATTATTTACACTTGGCGAGGATAATCGTATATGGAATTAACAGCAAACTACATAGATAGATATCTTTGGTCTTCTAAATTACGCCGCTGGAAATGTCTCAAATACAGTGAGGTACTCAAACTATTAATATATACTTGAGGAAAAGTCGAATATAGTTCAAGATTTTGGCTATAACTGAATCGTTAACACGCTCAATCATATATTTGCAGCTAAAGTTTTTTTATGCATCAGTGTTTTTTAAGCTTCGCATGTTTAATAGTTAATTACAGCGCGAATAATGTAATATCTCATGTGGCTCACCAGTAAATTTTCTCCAGGTCTGATTGGTTTATATTGATCACGTGACGTGGCAGTGATCACCCGCGGATTGATAGTGCTCGTCGTTAAACAAGCGTCGATTTATTCTTGCAATTCATTAACAAACATGTTCCTTTCATAGCATTTTCACCCTTTATGTTGTTCATTCGTCTTTTTAATTTCAAACTTTAATTTGCTCTAAACGTCAACTTGATGAGCTCAGAATATTAACCTTGCGCAGAGCAAACAGCTGAAATTGAGACCATTGACGGCGAAGTTAGGTTTCTTCTCTTATTTTCCAGTTATAAACGTAAAGAAACATTGAACGTTAAGAAAAACAGTTATTGACCTCTATCCTTCGTGACTGTTTGCATAAATGTTTTTACGCACGAGTCTAAAAGATGACAAAATATTTTATTTATTTAATCGGCAAATGGTGATTAAAGTCTAGAAGAAATTTGCATGCTATTTTGCAGACTTTCACTCTCCTCCTTTTTATCCCTTGTCGCGTTATTTTTCTTAACGAATTAGAACATTTTATAGGGTCTTTTTTAGTAGGGCCCGTTTCTCAAATGCCTCGTTAACTGAAAGTCGTTTTTCGTGCAAAAAACGCCGAACGTGGATAGGCAATTTTTATTTTCAAGCTAAATGTTAGTTAGATTCATAATTTTAGGTAACATATACGCAAATTTTAACTAAAAATTCGTGCTTAAATCAGTTAAAACAAATAAAACAAATACTTGTTCACCCAATAGGTTATCGGGTCTTCCGCAAAATGGGCTTTATGCCGACCCTATTCTCAAAAAGAGAGTTAACTACTGTATACTTTCAATAAAATTTAAGTTAATCTTTGATTGATTCCACAAGACTAATGCTACCCGGCATGGCAAAGTTTTAGACAATTTTATAATAACTCGCTCGTGTGTCAAAGGTGAACAAGCGTTTGTTGATGACTTTGGGAAGCTATTTACATTTGCTCACATCAACGAGATTTTCTTGGTCGCGGTAGCAGTACCAGTCTTTTACAAAAGCCAGAGCAATTTTCGTTATCAAGCAACTTTGTCCATAAATCGGTGTAAAACGTGCATTCTATTTTTTGAACAAGACACGCTACAGAATTTGTTTTTTGCAAACTTTTACATAGCCAAAGTTGTCATAACATAAATACCAGTTAAGGAAACGTGCTGTTCAATCCTGAGACGACTGTTGTGCCAATTGTTTGTTTATTTATTTATTTTATTTACTTTACAACAGAAACTCACCGAGGAAAAACTTCCCAACTTTTTGAGGACGCAGCAACATTAAAAAAGTGATGAGAAAATGCTTTCCGTGTTTAAACTAACGACTAAAACCCACAACATCTCAGTATTGTCTTCAAGAGCTTTATAATGTCTGTCTTTAAATTACCGGTAGTATTTTCGATTTCTTTTGGACAGCAAAATTCTTTACCGATTTTTTAAAACGCCTTGACAACAAGAAAGAACATTCATTTTAGCAAATCACACTCACCTTCGGCAAATGATGACTAAGCAACGGTCTAGCTAAAGACAACTGCTCGGCCAACAGGCGTATCGTCCTTTTTTTGTAACTTGGCAGTGGATAAGTGAGTGTAGCTTCGTAAAGTGTAGTTGACAGGTGTAGATGAGTTAATAGAGGGATATAGATTATTGGCCAATTAGAAACGGAACTTGTTTCTTATTGGTCATAATGCCCATGACCTAGTGTGTAATAAACTAAACCTGAATTTTCAATGAACGAACTGTGTCAAAAGTCCATATTAGTGTGGCTAATTATAGAAAGATCAAGCTAAGTGGTTTTTTTTTTTCTAAGTAACTAGGGGACATTAATTTCCCGTATTTGCTGCTTAATTCCCTGAACGTAGAGTGTCTTGCTACAATTCCATGAAGCATGGCTTAAACATCTTCCAAACTAAAATGTGGCGTTACGATTTAGACAAATTCGGTGCAAAATTATTATTACGCACAGACCAGGGGAGCAAGACACTGAAATTACCGGTTTCGTCATCTGTTCCTCTTTCTTCTGACAGCGCTTAATCGAACGGAAAAGCATTCTAAAAGGCTTAAGAATTTCTGATTCCACAGTTCTTAAAACTGAACAAAAGCGTCTATTTACACCTGGTACCAAAGGGCTCAGAATTTCTCATCACCCATCCCTGAAAACTAAACAAAACAGGCTATTTAGGAAATTGAGGAAAGCAAATTTTGTAGAATTAAAAACCTCCGATATGTTTGGTCTTCTAAGTTACGCCGCTGGAAATGTCTCAAATACAGTGAGGTACTCAAACTATTAAAATACTTGTGGAAAAGTCGAATATAGTTCAAGTTTTTGGCTTTAATAATCAAACACACTTAATCATATATCTGCAGCTAAAGTTTTTTATACACCAGCGGTTTTTGAAGCTACACATGTTTAATAGTAATTACAGCGTGAATACTAATATCTCATATGGCTCACCAGTAAATTTTCTCCGGGTCTGATTGGTTTATATTGATCACGTGACGTGGCAGTGCTCATCCGTGGAGCGACACAGAGTGTCCATATCAGGCGAAAATGCCCGGATTGTTAGTATTCTTTCTGAAACAAATGTCGATTTATTCTAGTAATTCAGTAACAAACAGGTTGCTTTCCTTGCATTTTCACCCTTTATGTTGTTCATTCGTCTGTTTAATTTCAAACTTTAATTTGCCTTAAACGTCAACTTGATGAGCTCAGAATATTAACCTTGCGCAGAAAAAACAGCTGAAATTCAGACCATTGACGGCAAAGTTAGGTGTCTTCTCTTATTTTCCAGTTATAAATAAAACGTAAAGAAACATCGAATGCTAAGAAAAATAGTTATTGGACTCTATCGTTGGTGATTGTTTGCATAAATTTTTTTACGCACGAGTCTAAAAGATCACGGAGTATTTTAATTATTCAATGGCTAAAAGGTGATTAAAGTATAGAAGAAATTTACATGCTATTTTGAAGTCTCTCACTTTTCCACTTTTTATCCCTTGTCGGATTATTATTTTTTGGTCCCTAAGTCGACTTATTTATGTAATTTTCTTTTACTGGGGCCTGTTTCTCAAATGCCCCGTTAACAGAAAGTTGTTTTTCGTGCATAAAACCCGGAGCGGAAAGGCAATTGTTATTTTTAAGCTAAATGTCAGATATATTCATAATTTTAGGCAACATTGAGCAAGTTTTAACTAATAATTCGTGCTTAAATCGGTTGAAACAATAAAAAATAAGTTCTTATTTACCCAAAAGCTTTTCGGGTCTTTCGCAAAAGGGCCTTTACGTCGACCCTATTCTCAGAAAGAGCACCGTTAACTATTGACAAAATTTATGACGGATACTTTGAATAAAATTTATGTTAATCTTTGACTGATACCACAAGGTTTAAGCTACCCGGCATGGCAAGGTTTTCAACAATTTGAACTTGCTCGTGTGTCAAAGATGAACAAGCGGTTGTTGATGACTTTCACAAAGCTATGTATATTTGCTCACATCAATGAGTTTTTCTTGGTCGCGGTAGCAGTACCAGTCTTTTGAAAATGACAGAGCAATTTTCGCTATCAAGCAACTTTGTCCATTAATCGGCGTGAAACGTGCATTCTATTTTTTGAACAAGACACGATAGAAAAAAAATTTTTCCAAACTTTTACATAGTCAAAGTTGTCATTGATAACATAAATACCGGTCATGGAAACGTGCTGTTCAATCCTGAGACGACTGTTGTGCCATCTTTTTATTTATTATTATTTTTTTACAACAGAAACTTACCGAGGGAAAACCGTGTTTAAACTTACGACTTAAAACCATAACAACTCAGTATTGTCTTCAAGAGCCTTATAATGTCTGTCTTTTAAATTACCGGTAGTATTTTCGATTTCTTTTATACGGCAAATTCTTTAGAGATATTTAAAACGCCTTGACAACAAGAAAGAACATTCATCTACTAGGAAATCACACTCACCTTCGGCAAATGATGACTTAGCAATGATTCAATAGAGGATGATTTTTAGCTTAAGACAACTGCTCAGCCAACAGTCGTGTCGTCGTTTCTTTGGTAACTTGGCAGTGGATAAGTGAGTGTAGTTTCGAAAAGTGTAGTTGATATGAGTTACTAAAGGGATATAGATTATATGCAAATTAGAAACGGAACTTGTTTCTTATTGGTCATAACCTAGTGAGTAATAAGGTACACCTTAATTTTCAATTTTCAATGATCAAAACATGTCAGAAGTCCATGTATAAGTGGGACTTATTATTATTTTGTCTAAGTAACTATGTACGGGACATTAATTTCCTGTATTTGTTGTTTACGTAGAGTAGGTTGCTACAATTCCATGAAGCATCCATTCGGCTTATTGCAAATTACGCTAACTTGTGACTACAACTTACGATACTCGGAGGATTTTTAAAAATGGCAACAGCAGCGATATCAGGAAACTTAAGAAGCTGCCGCCGGATAAATCAACAACGATTAATTTCGACTTCATAACCTCTTGACGTTGTGTCTGATCACTGATTAGAGATCTTACAAAGCCACGACGGCAACGGCAACGAAAACGTCAGCTAAAATATATACCCACATAAATTATCTGGTTTATTTTGTGATAATCCTAAAGCGTTTTTCCGTTACCATGTAGCAGATTATCTGGAAACATAATTAGCAGAAACCGCGATGGTGTTCATGTTCCCCTAGAACGTCAAAGAAAAGCATAAAGATTTTTCTGGCACCTGCGGAGGCATTATTATGCTGATTTAATATATATTTTTCTTTCTCTCTAGCGTCCGTTCCTATAGTTATCGCGTGTGTGCTTAAAGTTCGAATTCGTTTGGTAACTAGACCTTCCTGCAAAGGTCGGGTGCCGGAGCAAAGAAACAGGGCAAGGAGGGAAGCAAAAATCCGTAGAATTAAGAACCTCCGATTTATTTTGTTATTGACAAAATATGATTGTATACTAACTACAACGGATCAATCCTGTCACTTAGCTTACATCAGTTATGTACGTAAGATTGCCACTCGCAATAAGTATTTCGGGTTAACTTAATGATGACATGCGCACTTGTTTTGACACACTGGTGTTGTTCACGGTAGCTCAGTTTCAACTAGCTTACGTAGAATTTAAGCGTTCGCGTGAGTTTCCTGCGTATTTCGCTTTTTCACCGGGCGAAACTTTAATTTTTCTATGTCATCCCAATTTACACGAGGAGTTAGAACCTTTTTAAAAACTTAAGAAAGGTAAAACCTGATAAAGCGATTCTTTGACAGAGCAATCCTTGGTGGTACTGATCCTTTATTATAAAACACACAATTAAAATACATGTTCTTGGATTTTGGTGCAGCACTCTTATTGGTTTAGAATAAGAAGTAAGAAAACTTTAGCTTCAAGAGATCAACCAACACAATTTTTCTTTTTTATGACAAGTGCTAACAAGTGAACCGGAATCATCATGGTTGAACATTTGATTGAACAGGTCCGGGGATACTCGCTCCTTTCTTACACTGCGAATGATTAACGAGCGTGCAAGTTCTGACAACCTTAAAACTAAGACAGATCTGTAACTGGCCAAGCCAATACCCCTGCCTTTTGCGACAAGCCTGCTTGAACGCTTGATCCAACCACTGATTGAAATCATCAGTATGTATATGCTATCTTTAAATAAGCGTCCCCATTGGTTTAGTTCTAATTAGGTTAACTAGCTACATGACCATACAGTATGACGTCAACAGTTGCTCAAAAAGTGTTGATTTCCTTCCACGGTTTCCATCACGAAGCTTGGCAAGCTTGATAACAATGTCGAATACTTGAATTACAATTCACTTAAAACATATTTCTATTTCTTTGCTTTGGATAAGAACTGTCAACCAGGTCACTCAACAACAGGACCCTTCAAGTGCTGACGATTATGCTGTTGCAGTTGCAGTGGCCTCCCTAGCCTCAGACAGCAAGCGGGACTGGTTGCGGAGGTAATGGCCTGGTGTCTTCCTCAGTGTGACGTGTAAAGACCAGAGTAGCGAAAAGTTTTCTACGAAATTCGCTGCTAAGTGGGAAATGGAACTGTTGGCATCGGCTATCCAGGTTATAACCAACTAGACTTTCGTCACAAATGGGTGTACTTGATCAGGCCGGAAGAACCAAAAGTAGTGATTGACGAAAACTGGAAACCAGCACAGCACAAACACCACACCATTTTTGCTAGTTAATTTTTTTAACAGGGGAAGTCATGAAGTTTAATGGTGATTGCTTTGATATTAAAAAAACAAAACAAAAAACAAAAACAAAAAAAAAAAAGATAAAGGTACGAATGTTAACGATCAGTGCGGTTCGTTTACACCAATTAAATACTTCTATTTCTAAATTTTTTTTGTTTACATCAATTGAAGACATGATTTTTCATAAATATAACATAGTTTGTGCTGGTTTGTATTTGCACATCTGCTTTTGATTTGACCCTCGTCCACAGGAAAATACTTATCACATTGTTCTTATTATCACACCCGCTCCCCTTGGCTTAGGGGAAATACTGTCAACCGGGTTACCCAATAACAGGACCTTCCAAATGCTGTCGATTATGCTGTTCCAGTTGAAGTGGCCTCCCTCGGACAACAAGCGGGATTGGTTGCGGTGGTAATGGCCTGGGTGCCACATCAGAGTAACAGACCAGGGTAGCGAAAAGCTTCTTGCGAAATTCGCTGTTAAGTACGACATAAAGGCAGGGGTTTATGGCACTGTTGGCATGGGATAACCAAGTAAAAATCACCTCCACTTCCTTTGGTAATAAGTGTATTTGATCATGTCTCACGTACCAAAAGTAGTGATTGACGTATAGTGGAAACCAGCACAGCGCAAAAAACACACACACGGTCACCAACAAACGCACCACCTTGCGCTTAGATTTTTCAGCGTTGGCCCGGTTGCTATCAGATACGTTTCCTGGAATTTGACGCAACCATAATTTACGACAAATTAAGGAGTAATTGATACCTGCTACACAAAGGGGCAAGACGTACAGCGTGATGAAACAAACGATATGGAAGGTTTTCAACACGCGATAAGTTTCCTCGTAACTAAGTGGGGTCATTTGGATCTGCCCACGGCCACACCTGCTTACAAGTATACGCGTCGGCGATGGGATCAAATACCACATGAAACAAGAAAACATATGGGATCATCAGAACAAAAGATAAGACCCAAATGGTTGCTGACAAAATTTTCGGTTTTCGGAACAACTTTTCTCTCAATGGATAGAAGATGGCGTAAAGTCTATCAAATGAAATAAACATCATCGTAAAGACAGTCGCTGCGATGGAAATCGGGATGGCATAGGTTAAAGCTTTACATGTGACGGTACCCAACGCTCCTCCAAACCATACAAAACCACGGTAAAAGATGAAAATGGTATAAGGCATCACTGTAAAAGTTAAAAGGAGATCTGCAACGGCAATGTTGGCGATGAAGAGGTTTGTTGCGCTCTTAGACGAAGATTTCTTTAATACTACAAACCAACCAAAGGAATTGCCAAAGAGAGCAACCAGAAAGATCACTACATATGCTGCCGTCATGCCAATAATGAAATTTGTTGAAACGCCGAGGGATCGAGATAGTGCCACTGTGTGTGATGTGTTTCTCCCCTACAAAAAATAGATAAAATAACTATAATTTAGTATCTAAGGCGGAAGCCACACTTATCAAAGACGATTTTCAGTAAGGTCGTCAAAATAAAACATTGAAAAGAAAACAAACAAACCATTAAAAAATGAAACGGCCAACAAACAGAAACTGAAAAGATGAAAAGGTCCACAACACACTTCTTGATACATCACACAATACTTACTTTGTAATATTAATAAAACAGATTATTCTAGCGTTGAAACAAAAACACAAGAATAGAACCATTACCATTTGCTCCAGTTACATAGGTGACATTCTCGGTTATGTCTGTCATCTCTGATATAAGAACCTGTGTGAACAAAATAATTCCACTTGATTTAAGAACGAATTAATATTATTGTATTATGTTTTGGTGATGTACATGCGCCGTGGAGTGCTCTTCTAAGATGCAGTCTGTGCGCGAGGTATTTTAAAGCGGTTGTTCCGAAGAACTATTTACCACGACCTCAAAATTGGAGTAATAAAAAAATCAAAGGATGAATGAGAAATGACCTTTTGCTTCTTAAATTCTTTTCAGGGAACAATGGACGGTCATTTCGGTTAGAAAAACAATTTTGTTTTATGTTTTCTCTTTAAACCGACCCCAACTCGGCGTATACTCTTAGAAACCCTAATATAATCTTGTTTTCTTTTATACAGGAAAACGATCACGTGACTGATGTGATAAGACAGCTTACTGTGACTTGCAACAAAAGATCGAGTCCGATTAGATTTCGGCATGATCCTCCTTAAACTTCTGATGATGATTATCGATTGTCAATGAGAGTGTGGCAACAAACGCCAGCTTAATCACCAGTTGACATCAAGATCCATCAAATGCGTGCAAGAAATTTGTCCCTTTTGGAACTGCACATGTCAGGGGCACCCAACAACTAAATCTTCCCAAATACGTCAGAAGTGCCTAAAATTGATTTTTGTATGCTTTAGAAACGTGTTTGGCAAATAAGCTGCCCTAAGAAATAATAATCTGTTCGGATATCATAGGGGAAGTTTGGTCGTGTCGAAAGTTGGAAGGGAACTTTTTTGTCTCATCCGAAAGTTATAGCTATACTGATGGGTCTTGCCATAGACATTTTATAATAAATGCATTGGTTCAAATGTTTATAACGTTTTTGAAGCATTTTTAATAACACATGGTGTGGTAACACAGACTTTTATTACGTCCTCCACTGCAGAAAACAAAGCGCTGTAAAATCACATAAGAATTTAAAGGTCGTTCTTTCTGACCGTGGTAGACGGGTTAAAAATGGCGTAAAGTTCGCTTCCCTCACCATAACCTGCGGTCAGGCTACCCTAATTAACAATCCCTTGTGAGGAAGCGGAAGTGAGGATGCTAGACGTTAGGTTTTTGTTCCTCCCAGCTTTATAGTATTAAGACTCAACACTTGCTTGCAACGTTTGTACATGGAAACAGATGCCAATAAATCAAAAAGCATGATAAGCTGCAATGCTGATCTACCTAAACTGTCGACTTTCGTCGTTGAGCTCTCCCTTGTTCCCGGCTTTGCCTAAAATCTCTAGACAAAAGACGCAGAAAATTTTAGAGAACTACTCTTTCCCTTAAAAGTTATTAGAAAATGCTAGCTCTAAACTGTTCATAATTCCAGAAAATTCCAGTGTCTCAAAAATCGTAAGCGAAGTAAGGGCAAAGTACCCGAAAATCATAGATGCTTGGAACAGCCACCGCAGGAAATATCGAACATTTTAGCTGTTCTCGAGCCATCGAAAATTCTAGGCAACCTTTGTTTCTCCGAACAGATATATCATAGAAAACTCTCGTTGGGAGCCCCTGACATGTCTTACCAGAAGCACTATTACACCCTTGTCCTCAGATATTCGGAGTAGTCCGGTCCAGGGTGAGTTTGTCGCAGCGTTGTTAAATTATCCCCAGTTATCCATATCTTAGGGTGCCTTTAGCGTTGCTCGCCTCTTGCTTACTTACTTATTTAATTACTTACTATACTTTATCCGTCCGCTTGTACCAGGGGGGGGGGGGGGGGGGTGTTGCGATAAAGGTGAAGCTTTCGATCAGTCGCAAGTCTGAAGGCTATAACGAGGGGGATGGCGTGTACCTTCAGGCTGTCTTTGACGCCTTATAGCAAATCCTTATTTGCTTCGTTCCCGGGTCAGTTTTTGATAGCTTTAATAATCTCTTTTGGTGAGAGTGGTCGAGGAAGTGTTCGTGAAGCTGTGATATGTCATTGTGGGAACAAGTGGGTGGCAGTGTTTTGATCATTGAAAATCATAATGGAGCTTCTGTTTTTGTTGACATGCACCAGACATTTTGAGCAACTACTGTCTTCCTTGTTTATAACCTACACAATTGAGAATGCTTTCATTAAGCCGAGTAGGAGGACGCATCTTGAGCATAAGCAAACGTTTGTGGGGCAAATTGTTAATCAGTTTATATGAGTTTAATTACATTTTCTTCAGAGTTAAGGATATCGGAAAAATCTGAGGCTTAAATCTGGAAATTCAGGCAGGAAATTATTGGCCGCTAACTTTATCGCATATTGTCTTTATATATTGCTGCAGGGTATTGAATTACCTTAATTTACAGTTCATAAGAATATATTTTTGGGGGGAGTTATTCTTGCCCAACACAAAGGAGATGACTAAAAAGGCAAGCCTTGAAGCTTGGACCGGAATCGCATCAAAGTAAATTCTACTTCTATTTAGACACACTTTTTGTCGATTTTAGCTTTTGAGAGCAGATACGCCCTCAATCAATGGGAACAATGCCGGTGAATGGATTCTATTTACCCTTCGATTTTAAGGAAAATTATGCTTTATTCAGATTTGATTACAGTTAAATCAATTTTAATTGACACACTAAAAAAACTTTTTATACCGACTATGAAATAAATGCCAGGTGAGGAATCGGTACCTTGATGATTCAATGGATATTTATTATATTCAACTGGTTTAGGATGTTAACAAATAAATCGAGAAAGATATTTAAACCAGACTTTTGAATGTGAGAATGACTAGAACTAGATTCGTGTAGGGTATGGTATAAATCAGTTTCACATGTACTCAGTACAAAAACAAAATTCGTCGATAACGGAGGTACTTCGTGCCTCTGATCTACTAACGGAGTTCCCTCTCGCGTATATTGCCTCTCCCGCGTTCAAGGTCTCTGTTCGAACCCCACTTGGGCTAAAGGAAGATAATGTTAAAAAAAAATCTTAAAAAGGTAAGTATCGTAGAGGGGGCATAAATGAGGCCGGTTATTAAACCTTTATGGCTTTCTTGTTTTGATCTTATTTTGGTTCCTGCCGGCGCCACCCTTTCAGTGAGGAGAAGTCTAGATCATCTTAAGATAAGCGAAAATGAATCCATCTAGGGCATTAACTTTCAAAAAAAAAAAAACAGTAATAATAATAATAATGACAATAACAATAATAATAATAATAATAATGATGATGATGATGATGATGATGATGATGATGATGATGATGATGATGATGATGATGATGATAATAATAATGATAATGTGTGTAATGTATAATTTGGGGGCTCACGGATTTATCGTTAAATCCGTGAGCCCCAAAATTATACATTAGACACCTAGCGGCAGGATTTTTGTAACATCCTGCACGTATGTCTGTGGGTGTTTTTGCTGTTCACACCCTAGTGGAACGTCATTTGTACTGTAAAATTTAGGTATAAAATAAGTTTCCCAAACTATCTTGTTCAATCCCTGACGAAGTGTGTAGTTTTCACACGAAATCGGTCGGATAATAAAACAAGTTAACAAGATTCGTTGCTGTGTGCTGCACACTAGTACTTATTTTTAAAAACTCATCTAAAAACAATCGAGCTATTTTCGATTGTCATTTCCCGCCAGGAAAAGAAAACGTTTGGAATAACTTATGCAAAGAAATGAAAATCAGCTAATCAAACTCACTTTGTCTGTTTTGGGGTGAGACGTCGCTTCAGGACGTGTAGAGTAAACAGAAATTTAGACCCTTGACGAGAAAGCTAGCTTTTTTATGTATATGGCCCATAATCTAGTGTGCAATAAGCTAAAGGTGAATTTTCAATCTATCGGACCATGTCAGAAGTCAATAAGTGTGGCTAGTAATATATAGATCAAGTGTACTATTTTTGTCATAAGTAACTACGGGACATTAATTTCATGTATTTTCTGTTGGTCACGAGAATTGCTGTGCACGATTTTTGGACTCCTTTCTGAAAACTATCGCCGTTTGTATTGAGTGATGCTTAATCCCTTAATTCCCGGAAGGTAGAATGATCATGTTAATTGCTACAATTCCTTGAAGCATTGGCTTATTGCAAATTGCGCCACCTTGTTCAACTTGTTCCTCCTATCGTGAGTTGAAATAGTATTTCTAACAACTCACGATAGGAGGATTATTAAAAATCTGTCACTAAGTTTGCCTGAGAAATTTGAACCAATCGCTGCAACCTTTTCATATCGCCAATGATGGCTGTGAGTTTGGGCAATGTATTAAGGTGCGCGCGCATAAATGGCAAATACGAGGTCGGATGGGCAGATTTCACGCATGTACCTATTGCCACTTCTCACCTTTAAATGCATGAGAGAGAACAATCCCTAAAACTCGAAGAAAAATAGGTAAAGCTCAGCTTTGACTACTGATGAAGAAAATGAATAAATATACGTGCTTACGATGTGATAGCTTCTATGAAATTTAAATTTCAAAAAATCAATTAGTCACGTTTTGCTTGAACAACTTATCGGCCGGTGGCAGTTAGGTTTTCCTAGCAACAATATGGTATCCTTCTCTTAAGGAGTCAACAGAACTGCATGCCACTAAAATTGCTTAAGATCAAATGTGGCTGCGGCGAGATTTGGTCCAAGACCTGCTTCTTTGCTGCTACACATACATACATACATACATACATACATACATACATACATACATACATACATACATACATACATACATACATACATACATACATACATACATACATACATACATACATACATACATACATACATACATACATACATACAGTATAAGAAGTGTTTGGCAGAAAATGGGCAAAAATACTTGCCCATTAAAGTCCTCTTTGAAGGTATCATTGCAACTGTAAGCAAAACTAAAACGTTCTTAAGGGGTTATCTTTTGTTTGCTATTAATTAGTTTTAATATTCCTAGTTTATATAACTTGTCATCGTATCCTATTTGGATACCAACCCTTATTTGAGCCGTTGGATAACTTTAACGAACAAATTTCTTGGGATCTAAGAGGCAGCAGGTACTCTGCTGCTCTTATTGGTTCTTCTGTCACTTCTGGAACAAGTAAGCACCAGTACAAATCGAATGAAGGTCTGAAAATCACCCAAGGATATTTTGAATAGAATAAAATGAATTTCTCTGTGATTAGGATTAATGACGTCACTTGATGTTCCTAGCCAACTGTACTCTATCTAAACAAAGAAAAGTCGAAAAATCTTAAATAACTTTTGTGGCTGTTCTTTGTATTAAGATGTTCGTCACAATCTTCTCAGTACGTCTTAACATTCATGTCTCTACAGAAATGAATGCCACTGATTCTCCAAGCGCACCTACTAATACGACCGCTTCAGCAGATCTGTACTCAATCGCAGCGAAGATTGTTTTGATCTCAGCCTACGCCTTCATCTTCACGATGGCGCTGTTCGGCAATTCTATTGGATTGTACGTGGCTTGCTCCAAAGGACCTTCACGACGAATAACGGATCTGCTGATTAAAAACTTAGCGATCGCCGACTTGATATTTACCGTTACAGTTATGCCGGATGCAGTGATTTTCATAATTTACGAAGGCCCTCGATGGATCGGTGGTACATTGGGCCATGTTACTTGCAAATTGGTATTCTATGCCGTGCCAGTGTCTATCGCTGCTTCTGTGATAACATTGACTGTCATTTCTTTTGATCGTTTCTGTGCCATTTTCTTCCCTCTAAGCCAGGCCTTGTTCCATAAGCACAAAACCATCACCGCGATAATTTGGCTCATTTCCTTGATTACCATGGCACCAAACTTGCTGCTCTTCCAAGTTTTCCAGGATGGTGAACGATATTCTTGTTACCAGGTGTGGCCATGGGCTAAAGACTTGGAAGAAACATTTCTCGCCCTGAAGATATTCCATGTGATCGCTTTTGTCCTTTTGTATGCTCTTCCACTGTTGATAATTGCAGTGGTTAACAGCCTCGTTGCGCAACGAGTATGGTTTCACAAGTCGCCTGGAAATACTGCCAGTTTTGACAGAACCCCGGTTGAAGTCACAAGACGGAGGACCATCAAAATGCTGGTCGCCATTGTCGTTGTCTTCGCATTGTGTTGGTTGCCCACCTACGTGAATCACTACTTGATGTTTTTTCAGCCAGTTGTCTGGGATGAGGTCCCCATCGTGGTAGGGCATTTGACGTTTTGGGTATCGCATGCGAATAGTGCAATAAATCCCCTCCTCTATATCGCTTTCAATAAAAACTTTCGTTACGCGTTTATGAACGCCACGATCGCTCTCTTCGCATCTCCTATCCGTGCTCTTAGCACATGCACGGCCTACATTACAGAGAAACAATCAACATCAGACGCCGTACAGCAGCAAAACGATTTGCCCTTAAGACCAAGACATCACGGTGGATTTCGTGTGGCACCCGTGACATGGAAACCACCAAAGACGCCAGGTGTTCGAAATGGCCCCGGGAAGACCCGTGAAACCAAACTGTAACCCTTTAAAACTGTAAATGGTTTGAACCCTTGAGTCATGTCATAAGTACGTAAATGATAACTGTCCGGGTGAGTGTCGATCCTGAGAAGGACTGTTTGAGGTGACGTTACCTCGAACAGTCTTTCTCAGGACTACGCTCACCCGCATGATCATAATTTACGTACTTATGTAATATATTTTTTGCTTCTTTGCGACGTTGATGGCAGTCATTTTACCTAATTATACGTGTCGGACTGGTCAATAGGCGTAGTACATGTACTCTGTGGAGGGCAGTGCGCTCAAAGGAGGTTACATACGACATTTCTGGTGGAATTGCTAGCCTTAATATTTGAGGTGATAAAGACAAGAATACTTCTTTTACATGAAGCTTGCATGGCTAGTGAAAGAGATCTAGAAATTAAAGTTCAGTTATTTTTGTCGGTCCTTGTGGCGTTTACTGGACAGGTGCAGATGAAAGTTTATGGTAAAAGAATTAAACGGAACGTACTTTCTATTGGTGCTGATACCTGTCACCTATTCTGAAAAACTGCTTGGCCATTCTTTATTGGTCGTTTTACCATTCTATAACTCAGAAAGGTGAATAGTTTTGCGTTAACCACTGACGCGGGAATTCTTTGCTCGAATTTTATGTAATTATCGATCATTATGATAAAACACAAAGCCGACTCTGATATCACTTTTTCTGTGAACGTGACTGCCTAAACTCTGTATTTGCGCATATGGAACACTCTTTTGCTGCAATTTGCCTGTCACTACTACAGTCGCCTCTTGTAAATTGTGGCAGCGTGTTACTACATCTTTCGATAGAAGGGTATTATGAAAAATCCTATAATTGCAATGACAAAAAGCGACACGTGTCGAAAACCAAGTTATACTTATTGCCAAATTAAACGCAACAATTACTGAACAGTTTCATAACCAAACGCATTGAGACATGCGCTTCTGCCTGCTTCTGCCTGTAGTGGTTTATTAGGCGTTTTACAATGGTAAACCTATTATCGGAGGTTGTACCATCTGCCATGTAACTGAGCTTTAAAAACTGCACACCCCCCCCCCCCCCCTCAAAAAAAAAAATCATTACTCTGTTTCATATGCTCTTGAAACTCTTATCTTTAGTTGATCCCGACTTGTCCTCACTTCAAGGGTGGGGTGCAGGAGCCAAAATAAGATCAAAACACTAAAGCCATAAAGGTTTAATAAACGTAACGGCCTCATTTATGCCCTCTCTACGATGCTTACTTTTGTTTTAGGCCGGGTGTTTTAAAATTGTGTTGTGAACAAGTGCTACGTGTATCCCTTGCACGAAAGAGATCTGACTTCCGGTTACTTTAACCTGTCAAAATGTACTATTTAATCATTGTTTTAACACCCATTTAAAACACTTTTGCGCCCCCACCCTCTCCCCCTCCCCTTTACCCCCCCCCCCCCCCAAAAAAAAAAAATAAAGAAATAATAATAATAATAATAATAACGTATAACCAGCGAACTATCGAGTTCGGAACACCCTCAAAAGTTTCTCCATCGTATTTTAATTCTTATGATTCTCTTCTCACCAAAATAAAAACGTACGAGGACTATACATCTATTTTACGGTCACGTTATTGGATAGTGAACATCGGTCTGCCAAAGTTTTACCTAGCATTTGGTAGAAAAAAAAAAAAAAAAGAACTTTTCTCTCCGCCATGGCCACGTTTCGAACTCCCGAATGTTTTGACTGGGCGAGACCTGGTTGACTGGGCTGGGTGACTGACACGAACAATACAGAAAACGACAACAGGGATAGGGTATTATGAGAAGCGACGCGTCACGTTACTACGTGACGGCCGCTTAAAAAAAATGAAAATGGTTTAAAATAAAGACGGATGAACAGGAACTGTTCCAAAACAATAAAGAAAAGTAAAAAATAAAAAAAAAACCCTTGGATTTCGTTAAGAACAAGAGAATACGGGTTGTGGTCAGACGTCTGTCATGTCCTTGATCCCCTACAGCTTAGTAAAGTCCGTCATGTTAGCAAACATGGGGTGTACATCAAAGATTGCAACTCACAATGGTCTTAGGGTAATTGAAAAAACGCCAACGACAACGACAACAAAAAGATGGCGCTAGTTGTGAAACGCGTGTTGACCACCGAAATCTAGTTTAAACATGAAGAACTCAATAAAATCCACTTGCGTTTCAGAACAAAAAGAAGGTAAAACAGGCGTATAACAGCATACGTTTAGTTTTTATTATTTGTATTTCTTGAGGAGATTCTTACATGAAATTATCGGTTAACACCATAGTGACAGAGACAAGGAAACTATCCTGGCAAATGTTTTTACTAATAAGATATTCCACTGAACAAGTTTAAAATAAAGTGAGGTACTCAAACTATTAAAATATTTGACCAAAAGCGGTGTGTACCTTAATTTTTAGGGTTATATTTTTCAGGGTTATATCATTCTACAGCTAAAGTTATTTATATACAAGGTGGTTTTGAAGCTTCGTATATTTAGTAGTAATTACCCCGCGAACACCAATATTTTCACAAATTGAGCTGTTGTCGGATGAACTTCAATCCTGAGTTGAGGAAAAGCCTTGCGTACCTTAATATTTAGCCTTATCGTTGACAATGTTTTGCTTAAAAATGTATATCATTGTACACCTTAAGTTATTTTTATACAAGGTGCTTTTGAAGCTTCATATATTTAGTAGTAATATACCGCGCGAGAATAATTTGATCTGTCTTGTTGTGGGATGAAAACTTCAACCCTGTGTGACAAGACCGCGAGTTAATATGGAATTTTTCTGACCAAATTTCCCTGTCTTAAAGCTTAAGAAAAGCGACTCGTTCAAAACCATAATCCTTCGGGTACTGACCCTGATCCTATCAAGTCATTTGTCAGCTCTTCGGTCACCATCTTGGATCCACCATCTTGGATTTCTTGATAATTCTCCAAAACCTCAGAAAACCGTGCAAATAGGTTCAAAATCCATCAAAATTAATAAATTTAGAATCAAAACAGTGTCACAATGTAATACGAGAATACGGATGTAACATTTCTCACAAAAAAAAATCCACCTAGGAAAAAAAAAAAAAAATGGGCTGTCAGCATCGCATTGTCTTTAAGACGAATAACGTAAGAAATCAAAATGTTGCCAATTAAATTTTTAACAGGGAAAGTTATGAAGTTTAATAGTGGTTGCTTTGATATTATAAAAAAGTTACGAATATTAACAGTCCGCGCGGGTCGTTTATGCTACCCTCCCCTCCCCTACCCAACTATCCCCACCCGGGCTGAATAGGGTGAAGAGTTGGATCCAACAACTTTGATTGAATATAGTGTAATAATAGTATGTGCGCGCTTTCTTAAGATAATATACTAGCTAGATGACCACTAAAGCGCCCTCATTTGCTCAAACTGAGGGTGCTGCTTTGTCCTAGTGCTTCGATTTTCCTTCCCCGGAGTAATCAGTAAGCATGGCGCTAACATCAATATAAACAGGAGATACGGGCGTGGTGTCTAGATTAATTAGCCTTCCAGGCCTAATTACTTTGACAAAAAAGAAGCCCGCACGTTAGTCCAATCTGATAGCATTTTCGAATAAAATTACAATACACCAATAACATATTTCTATTTCTAAATTTTTTGTTTACATCAATTGAAGACTAGCCTGCGAACGAAGACGTATTTCCGGCTGTCGAGATTCTCTCCGCCGAAAAATAAATATAACATAGTTCCTGTTGGTTTGTATTTGCACATGTGTTTGTGATTTGACCCTTGTCCACAGGAAAATACTTATCACATTGTTATTATTATCACACCCGCCCCTCTTGGCTTGGGGAAAATAGTGTCAACCAGGTTACTCAATAACAGGAACCTCCACGTGTTGACAACTATGCTGTTCCAGTTGCAGTGGCCTCCCTCGGACAACAAGCGGGACTGGTTGCGGTGGTAATGGCCTGGGCATGACCTCAGGGTGACAGACCAGGGTAGCAAAAAGCTTTCTGCGAAATTCGCTGTTAAGTAGGACATAAAGGCAGGGGTTGATGGCACTGTTGGCATGCGCTAACAAGATAAAAACGACCTCAGCTTCTTCTGGTAATAAGTGTAATTGATCAGGACGCACGTACCAAAAGTAGTGATTGACATAGACTGGAAACCAGCACACCGCAAACACCACGCATATGATAACCAATAAACGCACCACCTTACGCTTGGATTTTTCAGCGTTGGCCCGGTTGCTTTCTGACACGTTTCCTGGAATTTGACGAAACCACAATTTACGACAAATTAAGGAGTAATTGGTAACTGTTATACAAAGGGGCAAGACGTAGAGCGTGATGAAAACAACGATATGGAAGGTTTTCAACACGCGATACGTTTCCTCGAAGGTAAGATCATTTTGATCTGCCCACGGCCACACCTGTATACACACATGCTCGTCGGCATTAGGAAAATATTTCACTTGATGTAAGAAAACATTTGGGATCATCAGCACAATGGATAAGATCCAAATGATTGCAGACAAGATTTTTGGTTTTCGGAACAACTTCTCTCGCAAGGGATAGAAGATGGCGTAAAGTCTATCAAACGAAATAAACATCATCGTAAAGACAGTTGCTGCAATGCCAATCGGGAATGCATAGAATAAGGCTTTGCATGTAACGTTACCCAATGTTCCTACAAACCATTGCCCACCACGGTAATAGAAGGCAACGGAATAAGGCATCACTGTGAAAGTTAAAAGGAGATCTGCAACGGCCATGTTGGCGATGAAGAGGTTTGTTGCGCTCCTTGACGAAGATTTCTTTAAAACCACAAACAAACCGAAGGAATTGCCAAAGAGGGCAACGAGAAAGATCACTACATATGCTGCCGTCATGCCAATAATGAAATTTGTTGAAATGCCGCGGGATAGAGATGTTGCGACAGTGTGCGTAGTGTTTCTCCCTAACAAAAAATAGATAAAAATAATTATAATTTAGTATCTAAGAAGGAAGCCACGCTTATCACAGACGATTTTCAGTAAGGTCGTCAAAATAAAACAATAAAAAGAAAACAAACAAACCATTAAAAAAATGAAACGGGCAACAAACAGAAACTAAAAAGATAAAAAGGTGCACAACACACTTCTTGATACATTACTCAATACTTACTTTGTAATTTTAATAAAACAGATTATTCTAGTGTTGAAACAAAAGCACAAGAATAGAACCATTACCATTTGCTCCAGTTACATAGGTGACATTCTCGGTTATGTTAAGGAGGTATGTCATCTCTGATATAAGAACCTAAGTGAACAAAAGAATTCCCCTTAATTTAAGAGCGAATTAATATTAAATATGTCGCTTATTGTATTATGTTTTGTTGATGTACATGCACCGTCGAGTGCTCTTCTAAGATGCAGCGAAGTATTTTCAAGCGGTCGTTCAATCTCGTACCTAGAGTCCTCAGGCTCTTTGGCAAGAGGTTGGTCGCTAGGAGAGACTCTGGGGAACTGGAATTTTATTACCGCAGTATATCTGCGGTAAAACAATTTAAACTGTTACGGGACAGCCAATCAAAAATTTAAATTTTTTCGAATTCTCCAGAGTCTCCCCTGGCTCCCACCCGCTGGCCAAAAAGCCTGAGGACTTTGGCGGTCGTTCAGAAGAACTCTTTACCACGGCCTCAAAATTGGAGTAATAAACAATCAAAGGATGACATGAGAAATGCCGACCTTTTATTTCCTGAATTCTTTTCAGGGAAGAATGGACGGTCATTTCGGTTATGTTTAATCTGCATTAGAAAAACGGTTTTGTTTTATGTTTTTTCTTAAAAAACGCGCCAACTCGGCGTATACTCTTATATACCCTAATATACTGCTTTTTATTAAAGGAAACCGATGACGTGACTAATGTCGTTAGAAAGCTTATTGTGCTTAAAATTGTTAAGGGTGATAAAAACTTTCTTTCGGCCCAATTTTGATTCACCTTCACTCAATTAGCCATTTCTCTTGTCAAGGCTTAAAGCCAGTCCTTTTAACTACTTGAGAGGCGATCGAGTCACGATTAGATTTCGGCATGATTCTCTTTGAGCGTCTGATAATGATCATGATGATGATAATGATTTTGATGATGCGGAACATGAAGATATCAACAACGATTAACTGGCCATTGGGTTGAGTTAATAACGGCCATCAAATGCAGAAAATTGCCGTTTTTGGAACTGCACATATCTTAAGAAAAGCGCCATTACTTAAAAGCCGCCCTTGTCTTCAGATATTCGGTGAATCTCCGGCCCAGGGTGAGTTCGTTGCAGCGTTGGTAAATTGTACATGTCTCCAGTTATCGAAATCTTAGGGTGTTGCCTTTAGCGATGCTCGCTTCATATGTCTAAATATCACATCTACTACGTAGGGAGCAGAGTCTTTACTTACAACAGATCCTTTTTTGCTTCGTTGCCGCGGTCAGTTTTTGAGTGGTCGAGGAAGTGTTCGCGGAGCTGTTATATGTCATTGTGGGAACATGTTGGTAGGTGTGTTTGTTATTATAAGGTTGATCACTGAAAATCATAATGGAGCTTCTGTTTCTGTTGACATGCACCAGACATTTTGGAAAACTGTTTGTCTTCCTTGTTTATACGTCAATAACCTATACAATTGAAAATGCTTCCATTAAGTTGAAGACGCGTCTTGAGCAAAGTTTTGTGAGGCAAATTTTTAATGAGTTTATGAGTTAAAGACATCGGAAAATCTTAAGCTTAAATCTGGAAATACGTGCACTAAGGCAATTATTGGCCCCTAAGCATCGGATGTTCTCTTTATAGTGCCTACAGGATATTGACTTATCTAAATTGATAGTAAATAACAACAGATTTATTGGGGAATTTTGCTAGCCCAACACAAAGAAGAAGACTTATTTAAGACAAGGCTTAGAGGTTTTGACCGGAATCGATTTAAAGTAAAATCTACTTTACTTCGACTAACTTTTTATCGATTTCAGCTTTTGAGCGCAGATACACCCTCAATCAATAGGTACAATACCGGTGAATTGACTCTATTTACATTCTATTTCTATCTACAATTTTAAGGAAATTATGCTTCATATTCAGATTTGATTACAGTCACAGAAATTTCGATTAACGCACAAGAAAAACCTCTATGTATTGATACCTTGAAGATTCAATGGATATTTCTGATTATATTTCAATATTTTGCCGGCATAGTAACATTTCCACAAGACGTTTGAATATAAGAGTAACTAGAAGTTGTATTCATGCACGGAACGGCATCAATCAGTTTCACATGAAAATTTTTCAATAAGATGCCTTGTTCCTCTAAACAACGGAGTTTCCTCTGGTGTGCATTTGCGTGTCTAATATAAATCGAAATTCAGCCTGACACGTTTAAAACGGCAAAATAGTTGAATAAATGTGAGGTTACAGATTACGGTATGGTGTCATGACATTTCTAAATGTTGTTCGGGTGTCACACTGTACTCAATGCCGTAGTCGCCTGACGGGATGTTAGTTTTGTTGATGTACATCAGGGGCACCCAACGGATCGTTTCGGTAAATTATCTGTTCGGAAGGCCCTTAATCCCCTACAATTTTCTGGGAATTTTCACCACGAATTTTCATAATATGGGAAATTTAAGGCCTAGTGTTTTCGGATTGATAAAAATGTTGTTTCGGGTACCGAAAAAAGGTCAGCTAAGATTTTCGGAAAGGAAATAAGACCTAAGGTTTTCGGGAAATGGACAAAAATGCCCAACTAATTTCGAAAAGACTCAAGTTCCCCTAGAATGACCGAACAGATAAAAATATTATAGCGCTCCCTAAAATGAAACCTATAGAGCTTTTTAAAAGCCACTCCAGGTCGCCTAAAATAACATTTCAAAGGATCTGAGAGAAAATTGTCTTTGTGTACTCCTTGTACATGCATCGTGGAGTGCTCTTCTGAGCTACAGCCTGTGCGTCACAGGCTGCAGCCTGTAGCTGGTGTACATAGCCACATTGTCTGGTCTATATTGTGTGATGATTCCAAACCGTTCTTCTTGTATCATGTAGCTGAATTATGTGGGAACATAATAAGTAGAAACCGGGTTGGAGTTCATGTTCTCGTAAGAACTTTTAATTTGATCATTTCACATTGTTTTAATCTGCCGAGGACGTCAACTAGAAATGCACTAAAATTTTTAACGTACGTGTCGAGCCACTGCTTTGCTCATTTAATTTTTTTTTATTTTGCTTTGGTTTTGGCGTCCATTGTCATTACCTTCGTGTCTGAGTAACCGGCGTTCACAGCTTCTTTCGAAATCTGGTACCGGAGCAAAGAAACAGGGCAAAATGGAATCTACTAAAGGGAGAAAAATTGAGTGGATCAAAGATTTGCAGAATTGGAAAACCTCCGATGTATTTTGTTATTAAAAAAGGTATGATTTTATACCACCACGGGTCAAGCCTGTCACTCTAGCTTACATGAGGTGTGTACGTAAGATTGCTAGTCGCAATTAGTATTTTGGGTTAATAATGATGACATGCACAGTTGTTTTGACACACTGATGCATCTTGTTCACGGTAGCTCAGTTTCAACTAGCTCGCGTACTATTTAAACGTTCTCAGCGTGGACTTTCCTGCGTGTTTCGTTTTTTTTTTCCACTCACGGTCGAATCCTCCAATTTTTCCCTGTCATCCCAATTTACACGAGAAGTTAAAACGCCAAAACTTAGAAGACCACTCACGGAATAGCTTGCAACGCAGGCTAACTTAAAATATGAATAAATCTTGAAAGTCGATCGCTTCTACTTTAGAACCAGAAGACAGTAAAACAGCCAGAAATAGCAAAGGTTTTGGCTTTTGTTATTTACATTTGTCGAGGAAAGTCTGATATGGAATCAACAATAAACTACATGGAGATATTTGATTGGTCTTCTACGTTACGCCGCTGGAAATGTCTAAGCTACAGTGAGTGAGGTACTCAAACTATTACTTTAATACTTGAGGAAAAGTCGAATAACGTTTTGGGCTTTAATAATTAAACACACTCAATAATATATCTGCAGCTAAATTTTTTTATACATCAGCGGTTTTTGAAGCTTCGCTTGTTGAGTAGTAATTACAGCGTGGATACTAATATCTCATATGGTTCACCAGTAAATTTTCTCCGGGTCTGATTGGTTTAAATTAATCACGTGACGTGGCAGTGATCATCCGTGGAGGGACACAAAGTGTCCATATCAGGCGAAAATGCCCGCATTGATAGTATTCTTTCTTAAACAAATGTCGATTTAGTCTAGAAATTCATTAACAAAAAAGCCGTTGCTTTCCTTGCATTTTCACCCATGTTGTTCATTCGTTAATTTTTAATTTCAAACTTTAATTTGCCTTAAACGTCAACTTGATGAGCTCAGAATATTAACCTTGCGCAGAGTAAACAGCCGAAATTCAGACCATTGACAGCAAAGTTAGGTTTCTTCTCTTATTTTCCAGTTATAAATTAAACGTAAAGAAACATCGAATGCTAAGTAAAATAGTTTTTGGCCTCTATCCTTGGTGACTGTTTGCAAAAATGTTTTTTTACGCACAAGTCTAAAAGATCACGGAGTATTTTATTTGTTCTATGGCTAAAAGGTGATTAAGAGCAATTCTCCAGGAAAGTGAAGCAAAGTTGGAAATGAAAAATTATAACCCCCCTTCAATTTTTGTGTGGAGGTAGGTTACCTTGGGGGATAAACAAAAACAACCATATTTGGATTGGCAGATGTATCGTTGCCATGGTAACCGCACTAGATGACGTCGGCGTTTGGACCATGTTTTGAGCAAAAGTTCTACTCTCAAAAAGTAAAAGTAAACGAGTCTGGTTCTCGGTTGCATGTGAACAATTCAAACGAAATTCACACAGATGGTAGAGCCACTCTCCCAGTTTATAAAATTTGCCGTTAAAATAATTTGGGTTTTATAAACAAGAAGAAAATGCTCCTCTTACTATATTCCCTGTCAGCCATATAGACAAGCAGGAAAAACAAGCACACCCATATCCCTAATTTCTCCGAAAGTACTCTTTCCACATGAACCAAATTAGCAGCAGAGATTACACAGATATTGACGTTTCTAAATATTACAAAACCAATTTGGGGAAAACTATATCCTGGCCATGGGTGCTGAAGACACCTGGGACAATTTGCTAAAAATTGCAAAATTGGTAATTTTGAGGGCTCTAGTATTTGCTTCAAACTGGCTTTAGAAAGAGAAAATCAGCTTCAAAAGTATATTTTATCATCTTGTCTGCTACCTACATTTAGTTAATAAGGTTTTGGCCAACGAATTCGATGAAATATAAATTGATGCAAAACCTACCTTGAAGGTTTTGGGAATTTCTTCAGGATGCTTTCGTCGCGTGGTCCTCTCCAGTGTCTCTCCTTCACACGCTCCGTTTTCTTGACCAAATCTAGCGCAGACTCTAAACTAACAGTTACCCCTATCGAATATCCAGTTTGCCGTGTTTCAGACCAGAGATGATGATACAAGTAGCCCGCATACACTTGACAAAGAATAGTTGACAAGGTCAAAACATGGTCGTAACACTTGCGATTTCTGTCGTCGAGCACCTAAATTCATTAATATTATCCAACCAGGAAGTAAAGTAAATGTGTCGAGATCAATGTACAAAGCAAATGCATGCCATTGAACAATCCAAAGTAACGTCTTTGGCTAAAATCGAATCAGATAATCATATTGCGATAGTCGACAAGCCAAGAATGGTGAATAAACTGAACGCATAGGCCGGAAGTCCGAGAACCACGACGGCTGACCGGATGTAACACAATGTAATGGGATGTAACACCGGATGTAAGTATAATTTATACCTCTTGTAAATCCCCAGCGATGGGGACGAATATCAAGCGAGCTTGCTTGATCGTGATTAACATAAAAAAAACCCTAGTAAAAATGTATGCGTTTAGGCATATCCAGTACCTTGATGCAAACAGACTTAGAAACAGCGCAACAACAATGTACGATACTCGAAGAAAACCACAGTTTCTTTAAACAAATGCTGAGAATATGCATCATAACATAAATCTAAAAACAAAAACAAAGTCAATGAAGCTGAACTACAGCTTGGGTGAAAATTGAAGGCACAATCATAATAGCCGCACCCCCCCCCCCCCCCCCCAAAAAAAAAAAAAAAAAAAAAGATTGCTTTCTAGACTGTGAAAATGCCATTACAAATTCAGCACCCCCCGCCCCCCCCCCCCCCAAAAAAAAAAAAAATAGATTGCTTTATAGACTGTGAAAATGCAATTACAAATTCAGTCATGATTAACTATTCGTGACAAGAGAATGAAAAATTCGCACGTGAAATGTTACATATATTTACCTGCACGTCAAAGAATAAGATCCATTTCGTCGCTGATTTCATCACGGTTTATACCAAGTCCGTAGGCTTGCACGTGCCTGGAAATATCCCTTTGACATTCACTGAGTTTTATATTGTTTCCACTGCACTCACAAACGTCCCTTTTGGTATTTGAAAAAGAGCAACTTTCCATTGTCCCGAGCAGGATATTTCATTCGCACGACGATATGCAAATTTCTTCAATTCCCTTACAGTGTTTTTGATCGACGGCACAAATTTACTTCCGGTCACCCCTCCCCCCACCAAGAAAGACAACAACAAACATCAATAAACAAACAGAAAGAACGCCAAAATTTGGGCAGTTTTATTCTGAATGTGAAAATTTATCGGCCTGGAGAAGACTTGATTTATTTCTGGAGGAGAGGTGGGTCAAAAATTCCAACTTTGTAACTTTGTAACTTTGCAGGCCATCCTTAACATCCAATAAGTAACGAATTAAAAAAGAAAACAAACAAACCCAGGAAACATGGGCGGCTTATGTGCACAAATATCAGGTTGCGTAAAACGATCAGTGAAGCGCTTTTATTTTGTCCTCTTTATTCACCACTGTAAAACAGTCATAAAAAATCGGATCAAAAGTCGTCCTTTTATCCCTCTATCAATGATATATTGTACCAAAAATATCTATAGAAAAGACAATGCCATCGCGACAATGTAGCTTTATCTGAGACTACAAAAACAAACAAACAAAAAGCGCTTATATCGCCTTATAAAGTACATCCGGTCAGCAGTTTTGCTCCTCGCATTTCCGGTCTACATATTCGTTTGGTCGTAAACAACGATTTCTTCGCTTCTCAACCATGCACCACGGAATATACGGCTTAATTAAGCCAAAGACTTTATTCAGAATCGTTGCAGACATGCATTTGCTTAGCTGTGATCTTGATGCATCTATTTAACTTCCTGGATGGATTGTATTGATGAATTATTTCGACACTCGACACACGACTGTGTTTGACCAGTTCGACGTTTCTTTATTCGGGTTAATGCATTATCATCTTTAAGCTAAAAGTAGATGTTTGGTGAGGCTAGCAAGTTAGATTTGTCCTTACCGCTAGAGTCTGTGCAAGATTTGGTCTAGGAAATGGAGCGAGCGAACTTAGGAGAGACCCATACTATATGACAAAAGCATCCTGACGAAATTCCCAAAAGTTGCAAGGTAGGCTTTGTTTCAATTCATATTTCATCAAATTCGTCGGCCAAAACTTAATCAATCAAATGTAGATAACAGGTACGATGATAGAAAATACCACAGAAACTTATATTCTCTATCTAAAGCCTGTTTGAGCCAAATACTGGAGCCCTCAAAATTTCCAATTTTGCAATTTTTTGCAACTTACCTCGCATGTCTTCAACACCCATGGCCAGAATATAATTTTCCCCAAATAGATTTTATGATATTTAGAAACTTCAATATCTATGTAAGCTCTGCTGCTAATTTGGTTTTTTGGGAAAGAGTACTTTCGGAGAAATTGCGAATATGGTTGTGCTTGTTTTTCCTAGTTGTCAAAATGGCTGACAGGCAACATAGTAAGACGAGCAGTGTCTTCTTGATTATAAAACCCAAAATACTTTAACGGCCAATTTTATAAACTAGGAGAGTGCCTCTACCATCTGTGTGAATTTCATTTGAATGGGTTCACATGCGCTCGAGAACCAGACTCGTTTATTTTTACTACTTGAGAGTGAATTTTTTGGTCAAAACATAGACCTCAGGCCGACGTTACCAAGTGCAGTTACCATGGCAACGACACACCTATCGATCAAAATATGGCTGTTTTAGTTCATCCCTCTAGGTAACCTACCTCCACACAAAAAATGAAGAGGGGTTAAAAATTTTCATTTCCAACTTTGCTTCACTTTCCTGGAGAATTGCTCTTAAAGTCTAAAAGAAATTTACATGCTATTTTGCAGTCTTGCACTTTCCCATTTTTTATCCCTCGTCGGATTTTATTATTTTTGTTCCGAATTCGACTTTGTTCATGTAATTTTCTTTTACTAGGGCCCGATTCTCAAAGTTGTTTCTCGTGCAAAAAACCCCGAACGGAAAGGCAATTGTTGTTATTTTTTTAAGCTAAATGTCAGATATATTCATAATTTTAGGCAACATATACCCAAGTTTTAACTAATAATTCGTGCCTAAATCGGTTAAAACAATGAGAATAAGCTCTTATTCACCCAAAAGGTTTTCGGGTCTTTCGCAAAAGGGACTTCATGCCGACCCTATTCTCAGAAAGAGCGTTACTGAACTACTGACAAAATTTAAGACGGATACTTTAAATAAAATTTGTGATAATCTTTTACTGATACCACAAGACTTAATGCTACCCGGCATGGCAAAGTTTTCATCAATTTTAAATTGCTCGTGTGTCAAAGGTGAACAGGCGTTTGTCGATGACTTTGAAAAGTTATGTACATTTGCTCACATCCATGAGTTTTTCTTGGTCGCGGCAGCAGTACTAATCTTTTACAAACGACAGAGCAATTTTCGCTATCAAGCAACTTTGTCCATTAATCCGCGTGAAACGTGCATTCTATGTTTTGAACAAGACACGCTACAGAAAAATTTTTCCAAACTTTTACATAGTCAAAGTTGTCATAACATAAATACCGGTCAAGGAAACGTCCTGTTCAATCCTGAGACGACTGTTGTGCCAATTTTTTATTTATTATTAATTTTTTTTACAACAGAAACTTACCTAGGGAAAACTTCACAACCTTTTTAGGACTCAGCAACATTAAAAAAATGATGATAAAATGTTTTCCCGCTAAAAACCACAACAACTCAGTAGTGCCTTCAAGAGCCTCATAATGTCTGTCTTTTAAATTACCGGTAGTATTTTCGATTTCTTTCGGACGGCAAAATTCTTTAGCGATTTGTAGAACCCTTTGACAACAAGAAAGGATATTCATTTGCAGCCAAATCACATTTACCTTAATTGTCAAATGATGACTTAACAACGATCTAGCTAAAGACAACTGCTTGGCCAACAGGGGTGTCGTCTTTTTTTTGGTAACTTGGCAGTGGATAAGTGAGTGTAGCATCGTAAAGTGTAGTTGACAGTTGTAGATGAGTTAATAGAGGGGTATAGATTATTGGCCAATTAGAAACGGAACTTGTTTCCTATTGGTCATAATGCCCATAACTTAGTGTGTAATAAACCAAACCCGAATTTTCAATAATCGAACCATGTCAGAAGTCTATAAGTGTAGCTAATTATAGAAAGATCAAGCTAAGTGTTTTTTTTTTCTAAGTAACTAGAAGACATTAACTTGCTGTAATTGCTGCTTTATTCCCAGAACGTACTGAGAGTGTCTTGCTACAATTCCATGAAGCATGGCTTAAACGCCTTCCAAACTAAAATATGGCGTAACGATTTAGACAAATTCGGTGCAAGACTATTATTACGCACAGACCAGGGGAGCAAGATATTGAAATTACCGGTTTCGTCAACATCTGTAAATGTATCCGGCACTGTTCCTCTTTCTTCTTAGAGAAACAACGTCTGATCCTGACAGCGCTTAATCGAACGTAAAAGCATTCTAAAAGGGTTTAGAATTTCTGATACTCCATCACTTAAAACTGAACAAAAGTGGCTATTTACACCTGGTTCTAAAGGGCGCAGAATTTCTGACCCACCACCACTGAAAACTGAACAAAACCGGCTAACAAGGAAATTAAGAGGAAGCAAAAATTTGTAGAAATTTGTATACTATTTGACAGTCTTTCACTCTCCCACTTCTTTTCCATTGTCACATTATTTTTTTTTCTGAATTAGACTTTTTATACGTTTTTCTTTTAATGGGCCCTTTTCTTAAATGTCCCGATAACTGAAAATTATTTTTTGTGCCGATAACCCGAACGAAGACAATTGTTATTTTTAAGCCCAATGTCAGATATATTCATAAATTTAGGTAACATATCCGCGAATTTTAACCAAAAATTCTTGCTTTATCAGTTAAAGGAAATAAAACGAGTACTTCTTTTACCCAAAAGGTTATCTGGTCTCTCGAAAAATGGGCTTCATGCCGACCCTATTCTCCGAAAGAGGGTTACGGACAAAATTTATAATGGCGTGTATATACTATCAATAAAATTTAAGTTATTTTTTGAAAGATACGACACGTACAAGACTTATGCTACCCGTGCATGGCAAGCTTTTCTACACTTTCTACCTGCCCGTGGGTAAAGGGCGAACAAGCGTTTGTTGATGTCTTTGAAAAGCTATGTATATTTGCTCACAAAAACGAGCTTTCATTGGTTGTGGCAGTATAGTAGTAGTCTTTTACAAACGACAGAGCAATCTTCTCTATCAAGCAACTCTCTCCCTAAATGTCATAAATTGGCTTGAAGCGTGCACTCTATTTTTTGAAGGAGACTTGCTGCAGAAAAATTTTCCAAACTTTTTCATAGCCAAAGTTGCCCCTGAATATAAATTACGGTTAAGAAAACGTGCTGTTTTATCCTGACGCGACTGTTCTGCCATTTTTTTTTTACAACGGAAACTTACCAAAGAAAAACCTCAAAACTTTTAAAAATTATACATTAAAAATAGCAGTATTAAAAAATGATGATAACTTTTCTTCTGTGTTAAACAAACGACTAAAAACCACGACAACTTCGGCAGTATTTTCTTTTCAGCCTTATATTATTTCTGTCAGTTAAATTGTTATTTTCGGTTTCTTATGGACGACAAAATTCTTTAGCGATGTTTTAAACACTTTTCCAACAGAACATTCATCTGCTGGCAAATAACACTCACCTTCGGCAAATGATGACTTTTCAACGATCCAAAAAAGGATGATTTTTAGCTTAAGACAACTGCTTGGCCAGCAGTCATGTCGTTGTTTTTGGTATCTTTTGACTATGGATCCTAAGCGAGTGTAGCTTCGAAAAGTGTAGTGGCAGGTGTAGATGAGACAATAAAGGGATTGAGTTTATTGACCAATTAGAAACGGAAGTTGTTTCTTATTCCCATAACCTAGTGTATAATAAGATAGACCTGTCAAGGCAGACCTGTTAATCTATTGGACGATGTCAGAGTTTGGCTGATTTCAGAAAGCGTAGGTTTTCTCTTGTCTAAGTAACTACGGAGCATTAATTTCCTGTATCTGCTGTTGGCCACCAGAATTGTTGTGTACGTTTTCTATTCCTTTCTGAAAACGTGCGACATTTGGAGTGAAGAAGATGCTTGATCCCCTCATTCCCGGAACGTAGAGTGTGTTGCTACAATTCCGTGAAGCATCCATTCGGCTTATGGCAAATTGCACCAACTTGTTATTATTACAACTCACGATAGGACGGATAATTAAAAATGGCCACAGCTGCGATATTGGGAAGCTTTAGTAAATTGCCACCGCATACGTCACTTCTAAAACAATGATTAATTTCGATCTTTTAACTTCTTGACATTGCGGTTCCTCATTAGGGTTCTTACGCAACTACGACGGCAACGGCAACGAGAACGTTACCTTTTCACGTTGTGTTAATCTGCCGAGGACGTCAAAGAAATGCAATAAAATTCTTAGTGCTTGTGCATAGCCGCTGCTGTTGTTCGCGGTAGCTCGGTTTCACCTAGCTCGCGTAGAATTTAAACGTTCGCGTGGATTTTACTGAGTATTTGTTTTTGTTTTTTTTTTTTCACTGGTCGAATCCTCCAATTTTTCTCGGTCATTCCAATTTACACGAGGAGTTAAAACGCCAAAACTTAGAAGATCACTTATGAAATAGCTTGCAACGCAGACTAATTAACAATTATTCATCGAAGTGGAGGTTAATAGTGATATGGATATTCGCGGCGAGGTAAATATCCATCACTTTCACCGACACTGAGGTGAACAATTGTTTTAGTATATACCACACAAGCTGAATAACTAGTGGACCAAAAAGTTATTTTATTTCTGACACTATACCGACAAATAGTATGGAATTTTAAAATCTCGCGGGCCACGCGGTAAGTGATTTCTTATTGTAGAAAGTTCCTTCTCGCTTTCTTGCAAACAAATAAAACTTTTGGAGACGCTTGTTTAGTTCCTACAGTGTCATTTCTTCATTTTTTCGGTGAAATTCGTCTTGTTGTTGAAACCATGCTGAAAAATATTAGATGTTTCATTGTTTTCGTTGCAATTTTAGTGCTCGGCAGTTTTCGTTAACAAGGGTATTTTCATTTTTCACTTTAGAATATGAGGTTGAAAAGATTAAACATCTTACCATTTAATGCCGTCAAACCAAAAGTTGTTGCTATATATGTATATATATATGTATTTTTTAACAGCCACCTCGTTTATCGAAACATTTTCCTCTTAAGTAACCGTGGCGAAACAGGAAGCCATCTTGCTTCTCTTCGGCTGCTCGGTGAATAGAGGTGAATAGTACTTGGCTAATCACCTCCGAGCTAGCCAATCAGGGAGCGCGAAAAGTACTATTCTCTTGTGTGGTATATACTAACTTAAAATACGAATAACTCTTCAAAGTCGCTTCCATTTTAGAACCAGAAGACAGTGAAACAGCCAGTAATAGCAAAGGTTAAGTTTTTTGCGGCATTATTTACATTTGTCGTGGAAAATCTTATATGGAATTAACAGCAAACTACATGGATAGATATGTTTGGTCTTCTAAGTTACGCCGCTGGAAATGTCTAAAATACAGTGAGGTACTCAAGCTATTAAAATACTTGAGGAAAAGTAGAATATAGTTCATGTATTTTGCTTTAATAATCAAACACACTCAACCATATGTCTGCAGCTAATCTGCAGCATGTTTAATAGTAATTACAGCGTGAATACAAATATCTCATAGGGTTCACCAGTAAATTTTCTCCGGGTCTGATTGGTTTAAATTGATGACGTGACGTGGCAGTGATCATCCGTGGAGATACATAGAGAGTCCATATCAAGCGAAAATGCCCGGAATGGTAGTATTCTTTCTTAAACAAATGTCGATTTATTCTAGCAATTCATTAACAAACAGTTTGCTTTCCTTGCATTTTCACCCTTTATGTTGTTCATTCGTATTTTTAATTTCAAACTTTAATTTGCCCGGCTTAAACGTCAACTTGATGAGCTCAGAATATTAACCTTGCGCAGAGTAAACAGTTGAAATTCAGACCATTGACGGTAAAGTTAGGTTTCTTCTCTTATTTTCCAGTTATAAATTAAATGAAAAGAAACATCGAATGCTAAGATAAATAGTTATTGGCCTCTATCCTTGGTGACTGTTTGCATAAATGTTTTTACGCACGAGTCTAAAAGATCACGGAGTACAGTCAACTCTCTCGTAAGCGACCACCCTTGGTGCACGACAAAGTGGTCGCTTACGGGAGGTGGTCGCTGACGGGAAAGATCAACAAAATGAGCGTAATTTTACCTAAGCAGCTAAATTAGGCAAATACAAACTAATTTATTTGATTTTTTCACATTTATTCATTCTTCTGATGAAACTTTGTATAACATTTCGGAACAGATCTGTCCTGTTTACCTACAGATCTAATTATAGTCATCTTCTCTGTCTGTAAACTGTTATTATCTGTCAGCAGTCTAGGATAGCCTCTTAAAGAATTGAACTTTCGTCTTTTTTAAATTGTTCATTTATCTTTGCCTGAATGTAGCGAAGCGAAATGAAACAAAAGATAAATGGTTTCTTGAATTCCCAAGCACAAGTGCATTTGTCGGCAGTGTGTTTTAAGTGCCGGCGTGAGATTATGGGAAAAAAGTGTGATATGTAAACTAGCAAGTATATATTCGCTGAACAGTAAACAAGTTTCATTGTGGATTTTTACAAGCGGACAGTTAAATTTTGTTCTTTTTTATTTTTTGGTTAGAATCCTGTAATCCATTTCCTCGTAACGATTTTTAGTCGTGCTTTCCTGATGATTGACAGTCATTATAAGTGGTTTTGTTTATTCAATTTACTTTGGCCGCATCGAACATATAGAGTTTGTTTAATTTTTTTTGGTGTCTAAACAGTGTAAACAGTTGTTTTTGTCTTGTGATTAGTTGATTAGTTCAATAAATGGGCTAAGAATTGTCTGCTTATCCCGCACCGCATTTCTGGCTGTCAGTTTTTTTGGGTGCGGGGAATTCAAGAATAATGATTTACTAACGATCATTCGCGATTATGTTGGTTGGTCGCTTACCGGAAACAGAAAACAAAAGAATATGTGTAATTTCTGGCCTAGAAAATGGTCGCGGTCTCCTAAGAAATTGAGCGGTGGTCGCTTACGAGAGAGCTCTTGAAACAGTATTTAACTGAGAAACAAAACGGTTGTTTACGAAGTGGTCGCTTACGGAAGGTGGTCGCTTACAAGAAGTGGTCGCTATGAGAGAGTTGACTGTATTTTCATTGATGAATTGACGAGAGTGTTATCATTCTTAGATAACGGGATGCTAGCAGGCTTGAGGCTAAAGAGGATCAGCATCCTCATTGGGCAAACAGGAAGAACGAACAAAAGTGAATTTATAGAAAATCTGACAGAGAAAGCTCGTTTGTCCAAAGGCTCCCTGTAACAGGCTGTCTTTCTGTTTTCATTGACATGCAATATGTTTTATCGTTCATCAATAATTATGAATGTAGTTAATATTATTCTGTTAGTTTTTTTTTATAAATTTCATTTTATACCTCAAAATATTATAGGTTAAGAACTAATTGCTAACAGCAAAAAAAAAAAAAAGAAAAAAAGAAAAAAAACCCCGTTTCTTTCACCGGTCTGTACAGACTGTGCACTTTTAAGTTCGCAGAAACCGTGACTATAAGTCCCTAGAATGTTAGTGGTTATCGTCTTTTATCCAGCAACGAGTGCTGGAGAGAAAAACGCTAGCCTTTGTGATTGTATAACATCGGGAATACAGCTTCCTTGAGCCTCAGCGTACTGTATACTAAAATAATTCTAGGACAAGTGTTGAGAGGACCCGGGATTCGGACAACCTTTCGATATCTAAATGGTCGTTTTTCCTCGAATAAATGTTGGGGGGGGGGGGGGGGGGGTCCTGAAATTCGGAAAACTTGTCTTTAAGTCAAGTTTAAATCGTTTTCTACGGATAAGTTGTTGAGGGGGTCCGAAATTCGGAAAACCTCTAAAGTTAATAATAATGATCGTTTTACCTCGGATAAGTGTAGAGGGGGTCCGAAATTCGGAAACACCTCTCAAGTTAGAAGTAGTGATTCGTTTTCCTCCACTAAGTGTCGAGGGAGTCCAAAATTCGGAATTTTTTATTTGGAACAGTACACTGTATTCTTGTTATTAGACTTGCTCGAAATGCAATAAAATGGTGTGATTTTGACGGAATTGTCATACTTTAAACCTTGCCTCTTATGAACTTGACGGAAACCAAATTTTCCTCTAATGAAATGTCCTACTTCGCACGGATTGGCAAAATTCTTCAGTGCATTGTGGTTGTCTTGCACCGAATTTCTCTAAAATGTAATGCCACAAATTAGTTCGGAACGCGTTTTCCCCTCCAACTTTTGACAACCTTAAAACTAAGACGGATCTGTAACTGGTCAAGCCAATACCCCTGCCTTTTGCCGCGGCAAGCCTGCTTAAACCCTTGATCTAACCACTTACTGAAATCATCAGAATGTATATGCTTTCTTCAAAAAAGCGTTCCCATTGGTTTGGTTCTTATTAGGTTAACTAGCTACATGACCATGCAGTATAACGTCAACAGTTGCTCAGAAAGGGTTGATTTCCTTTCCCCGTTTCCATCACGAAGCTTGGCAAGCCTGATAACAATGTCGAATAAAATTACAATTCACTTAAAACATATTTCTATTTCTTTGCTTTGGATAAAAACTGTCAACCAGGTTACTCAACAACAGGCCCCTTTAAGTGCTGACGATTATGTTGTTCCAGTTGCAGTGGCCTTTCTAGCCCCGGACAACAACCGGGACTGGTTGCGGAGGTAATGGCCTGGGGTCTTCCTCAGTGTGACGTGTACAGACTAGAGTAGCGAAAAGTTTTCTAAACGCAGAGGTTGTTGGAACTGTTGGCATCGCCTATCCAAGTTATAACCAACTGGACTTCCGTCGCAAATGGGTGTACTTGATCAGGCCGGACGAACCAAAAGTAGTGATTGACGAAAACTGAAAACCAGGACAGCGAAAACACCACACCATTGTTGCAAAATAAATTTTTAACAGGGGAAGTCAAACGTTCTTCCTAGATGACCACTATAAAATATCATCAGTGGCTCATAGGGTGCTCATTTGTTCCGGTATTTTGCTTTTCCTGCTCCGAAGTAAACAGTAAGCATGGCGTTCACACCAGTAGGAGTAAATACGGGCGTGGTGTCTACATTAATTAGCCTTTCAGGCCTAATTACTTTGACAATAAAAGCCCACACGTTTGTCCAATCTAATAACATTTTCGAATAAAATTACAATACACCAATTAACTAATAGTTATAGTTCTAATTTTTTTGTTTACATCAATTGAATTAAGACCTGATTTTCATAAATATAAGATAGTTTCTGCTGGTTTGTACTTCCACATTTGCTTTTGATTTGACCCTCGTCCACAGGAAAATACTTATCACATTCTTATTATTATCACAACTGCCCCTCTTGGCTTTAGGAAATTCTGTCAAGCGGGTTACTCAATAACAGGACCTTCCAAATGCTGTCGATTATGCTGTTCCAGTTGAAGTGGTCTCCCTCGTACAACAAGCGGGACTGGTTGCGGTGGTAATGGCTTGGGCGCGATCTCAGAGCGACAGACCATGGTAGCAAAAAACTTGGTGCGAAATTCGCTGTTAAGTAGGGCATAAAGGCAAGGGTTGATGGCGCTGTTGGCATGGGATAACCAGAGAAAAATCAACTGAACTTCCACCCGTAATAAGTGTATTTGATCAGGCCGAAAGTACCAAAAATAGTGATTGACGTACATGGAAACCAGCACAGCGCAAACACCACGCATACGGTCACCAACAAACGCACCACCTTACGCTTAGATTTTTCAGCGTTGGCCCGGTTTCTATCTGACACGTTTCCTGGTATTTGACACAACCATAATTTACGACAAATTATGGAGTAATTGATGCCTGTTACACAAAGGGGCAAGACGTACAGCGTGATGAAAACAACGATATGGAAGGTTTTCAACACGCAATAAGTTTCCTCGTAAGTGGGGTCATTTGGATCTGCCCATGGCCACACCTGCGTACAAAAATACGCGCCCTCAGCAGCCTTATATTCCACTTGAAACAAGAAAACAAATGGGATCATCAGCACAATAGATAAGACCCAAATGATTGCTGACAAGATTTTTAGTTTTCGGAACAACTTCTCTCTCAAGGGATAGAAGATGGCGTAAAATCTATCAAATGAAATAAACATCATCGTAAAGACAGTTGCTGCAATTGAAATCGCGATGGCATAAAACAAGGCTTTACATGTGACGGTACCCAACACTCTTCCAAACCATCTAGTATCACGGTAAAAGGAGGCTGTGGAAAAAGGCATCACTGTAAAAGTTAAAAGGAGATCTGCAACGGCCATGTTGGCAATGAAGAGGTTTGTTGCGCTCCTTGATGAAGATTTCTTTAAAACCACAAACAAACCGAAGGAATTGCCAAAGAGAGCAACCAGAAAGATCACTATATATGCTGCCGTCATGCCAATAACGAAATTTGTTGAAACGACGCCAGAGTGGGATGGTGTGACCGTGAAGTTTTGAATGTGGTCAGTGTGCGTGGTGTTTGTTCCTAACAAAACTAAAATAATAAAAAAGATATTTATTTTAGTATCTAAGGAGGAAACCAAGCTCATCATAGATGATTTCAGTAGAGTCCTCAAACTAAACAATTATATATATATATATATATAAAAAAAACAATCAACAAGGAGAAACAAAAAAGTTAAAAAGGTGCACAAAACGCCTTTTGGTAGATTACGCAATACCTTATAATATTAAGTACGCAAATTATTCCAAAGTTGAAATAAGAGCATTAATTACCATTTGCTCTAGTTACACAAGTTAAATTCTTAGTCAAGAGAAAGAGCTCTGCCATGTCTGATCTTAGTACCTGTGTAAACAAAAGAATTCCTCTCAAATATAGAGCAAAATATTAAATTATTATTATATTGTTTATTGGGTTAGTAAATTTTTATTCCCACAAAGTTCTGGTCGTTCTCTTCTTCAGCGGCGCTCGTTTGAAATAGCATAAATTGGTTAAGAGGAAATTGGAAAATTCTCTTGCGATAGAAGCATTTTGAACAATCGAAATGTTTTCTTCAGATTAAGATAAAAGGCGCCGAGTAAACGAGTGTCTTAAAGGACCCTAGTCAGCCACCGCCATTTTCGATGCCATTGAAATTAGTGATATTGCATGGTGAAGCGAAATCTTATTGCTTTACTGTAAGTTGTGTTCCTGAAAGTACGTTTCATTATCTTTAGTAGTTTCAGCTAAGAGTGATTTGGTTCATTTTTGACATGCTCCGAATAAAATATAATAGCCAAACTCTCGCATATAAAACAAAAACCAATGTGTGGCCGACTAGGGCCCTTTAAGAGGTAGCTTTATCAAACGATAATTGTGGCAATTCTAAGATAAAGTGCCTGGATTGTTCTTTAGTACAAGGCTCAAGTTCATTAAACCCCGACAGAAAGCTTTTTCTCTCGCTAGAGATAACCATATTTGTCTTTCAAAATTTTGTGTGGACGTCACTAAGATTGAGAGAAATTGTACGGCTCAGCTGCTTGAGATAGAAAAATAAACTCACCTTCAGAAATAATTTTTCTGAGTTTTTTTTTTTTAAATTAAGAATGTTAACAAAAGGCGCCAAAAGAATTGCCTTTGTAAGAATCTTGTTCCCAGGGTCCTCTCTCTTCCTCACTCGAGAAAGGATCCGTGTGCTGTTGATCACGCGACTACTGTCGACAAACTTCTCTCCAATCGGATACACTCCCTCTATTTGCTTGTTCGCAAGAGCCGAACAGGGATTTTCAATTAGGCACAAAATCAAGAGAAATGCGAGAGATTTGGCGCACTTTAATGCCGTCTGCAAAATTATGATCATCCGGGTTAGTCTAGTCCTGAGAAGGACTGTTTGAGGTGACATTGACTGACGTTTCGACAACCTGAGTGGAGGTCATCATTAGAGTCAAGTAAATTGTGGAACGTCAACAGATGGTATAAATAACTTTGAGTGTTGACCTGATTGATCAGCGAAGTCGAGATGTTATTGGTGGTTTGTCAGTGTTGAATGGCGTTTGCTTAAAGTTAGTAAACCAGCTTTCCAGCGTGAATCGTTAATAGTAATTTGTACTGTACGTAACGCACTAATGGCAGAATGCCAGTCGATTCTGTGATTTGTTTGTAACTGTTGTTGAACAATGTGATTTTTGATACCACCATTTGTAGTTGCTCGTTTGTGTTCAGTCATTCGTATTTTCAAATTTCTGCCTGTTTTTCCATTATAAGTGGCCTGGTAGTCGCAGCATTTGATCTTGTAAACTGCTCCCTGTCTGTGGCTGGGTTCGTCTCTGTCCTTTACGTTCTTTAGTAGTTGTTGCAAAATAGTGAATAGATGGGTTTGTGAGATACATGGATGTTGCAGAACTGTACGTAGGATCCGTGCAATAGTTTCAGAAGTGCCTTTGATGTAAGGTATAGTCGCCGTAGTGAAAGGGGGCGTCGCAAATAAAGTCGTGTCTAATAAAGTCCTTGTCATAGTAGTTCTTGTTGAGAACGTTGTCCAAGTACTTGTTTTTGTCTCCAAAACTATCAGATGAGTCACAAACCAGTCACGATTGCCTTGTCATAGTCATTTCTGTATATGTGAGAATTAGGGATGTAGGATGATTGGTCCAGTAGTCTGTCAGTGTGTGTTGGTTTTTTCTGGAAACCATAGTACGCAGTTTCTTGTTGTTGTCACGGGTAACTAAGCAGTCTAAAAAAGGTATTTTACCTTATTCCTCGATCTCCTTAGTAAACTGCTGTATTAGAAATGACTGCTAAATGATCCCTAACCTCAAAAATTCATTTAAACCGTGAAACGGTGGATATGTTTATTTTGTATTAAAAAAGCGTTTTTGTATGGTGTTTTCTCTTAAAACCTTCGCCAACTCGTCAAATTAGTAGCTACGTTTTCTCAGGAAAACGATCAGGTGACTAATGTTATAAGACAGCTTATTGTGCTTAAAGGAGATAAGAAATTTCTATCTGCTCAATTTTGATTCATTGTCATGTTTTGTTAAAGCTGTCTCGAAATTAAAACCGTTTTTTCTCGTAAAAGCCTTAATCCAGGCCTTGCACCAAGCGATCAAGTCCGATTAGATTTCTGCATGATCCTCTTTAAAATTCTGATGATGATGATTATGATGCCAATGCTGCTTCTGGTGCTGCTGATGATGATGATGATAATACAAATGTTTAACATGAAGATATCCACAATCCTAGTGGTGATCGGGGCATTGAGTTTAATCAATAAGAGTGTGGCAAAGAACTCCAGCGAGACATCAACATCCATCAGATGAATGCAAGAAATTCTCCCTTTTTGGAAGTGATCATGTCTTACTAGAAGCGCTGTTACTTAAAAGCCACCCTTGTCCTCAGATATTTGGAGTATGCCCGGTCCTGGATGAGTTCGTTGCAGCGTTAATAAATTATCCCTAGTTATCCAAGTCTCAGGGTGCTTTCAGCGTTGCTCCCTTCTTGCTTACTTACTTATTTAATTACTTACTTTACTTTATCCGTCCGTTTGTACCATGGGGAAGGGGGGGGGGGGGTGGGGGAGAGGGGGTGTCGCGAGAAGGTGAAGCCTTCGATCAGTCGCAAGTCTGAACGCTATAACAAGGGGGATGGTGTGTATCCTCAGACTGTCTTGGACGCCCCACAGGAAATCCTTAGTTGCTTCGTTTACGGGTCAGTTTTTGATAGCTTTAATAATCTCTTTTGGTGAGAGTGGTAGAGGAAGTGTTCGTGAAGCTGTGATATGTCATTGTGGGAACAAGTGGGTAGCTGTGTTTTGATCATTGAAAATCATAATAGAGCTTCCGTTTTTGTTGACTCGACCAGACATTTTGGGAAACTATTTGTCCTCTTTGTTCATACCCTACACAATTGACAATGCTTTCATTAAGCCAAGCTGGAGGACGCATCTTGAGCGTGAGTAAATGTTTGTGGGGTAAATTTTTAATCAGCTTGTATAAGTTTTAATTACATCTCCTTCAGAGTTAAGGATATCGGAAAAATCTGAGGCTTAAATTTGGAACTGAGCAAATGTTTGTGGGGTAAATTTTTAATCAGCTTATATGAGTTTTAATTACATTTCCTTCAGAGTAAAGGATATCGGAAAAATCTGAGGCATAAATTTGGAAATTCGTTCAGATTATTGGCCACTAAGTATATCGGATGTTGTCTTTATAGTGCTGCAGGGTATTGATTTTCCTTAATTGATAGTTCATAGCAATGTATTTATTGGGAAATTATTCTTGCCCAACTCAAAGGAGAAGACTAAAAAGACAAGCCTTGAAGCTTGGACCGGAATCGCATCAAAGTAAAATCTACTTTTGTTTAGACAAGCTTTTTATCGATTTCAGCTTTTTAGAGCAGATACGCCCTCAATCAATGGGAACAATGCCGGTGAAAGGAATTTTTTTACCCTACGACTTTAAGGAAAATTATGCTTTATTCAGATTTGATTACAGTTAAATCAATTTTAATTAACACACTAAAAAACCTTTTATACCGACTATGAAATAAATGCCAGGTGAGGAATCGGTACCTTGATGATTCAAGGGATATTTATTATTTTCCAATATTTATGATATTAACAAACAAATCGAGAAAGACATTTAAATTAGACTTTTGAATGTGAGAATGACTAGACGATGTATTCGTGCACGGAATGACATAAATCAGTTTCACATGTAATGTAAAAGCAAAATTCGTCACTGACGGTGGTACCTCGTGCCTCTACTAACGGAGTTTCCTCCGGCTCGCGTATATTACCTCTCCCGTGTTCAAGTTCTCTGCGGCGAACCCCACTTGGGCAGATAAAGTAAGTATCGGGGCATAAATAGAGGGGGCATGAATGAGGCCGATTATTAAACATTTATAGCTTTCTTGTTTTGATCTAATTTTGTCTCCTGCCGGCTCCACCCTTGTAGTGAGGAGAAGTCTGGATCAACTATCAAGATAAGCGAAAATGAATCTGTCTAGTGCCTTCACTTTTCAAAACAAAACGATAAGCTGACTAATTTTAGAGTTTCAAGAGCACATAAAATACAGCAATGATTTATGGGGGATTTATGTAACTCAGTTACATGGCAGATGGCACAACTTTCGAAAATAGGTTTTGTTACGAGTGATTTTGCGTTTCTCTTTAGTTTTCGAAATTATATTTAAGAACTAGTCTTGGCAAGTGCGTTTCAAAATCTTTGCATTGAAATAGATTATTTAATCAGGTAGTAACAATAGTTTGTTTTGAAACGAATATCAAATCGACTTGTACTTAAGAACAGAGAAAGCGAACGTTCTCGGTTGCATGAACAAATGTAGTGATTTGTGTTTCATCGCTCGATATTTTACTTGTTTTCGTTTTTGCTGCTTGATATTTAGCTTTTTATCTAACGTATTTCTCGCTTATTATCGTTCGATAACATTTCAAGCCCATTGCACCATCAAATCTTGGAAACAAAAGAAAGTAATTTACTTTTTGTAATCAGTAGGTGTATAAGCACAAGGCTTGCGGCAATTGTAAATCGGTTATGTTCCTGGGGCCAGTTGTTCAAAGGGTGGATAACTTTATCCGCTGGATAAGGCACTCTTCAGCGTCTAAAATATACTTCACGTTAAATGTTGTCCAAGGTTTTCGTACATTCCCAACTAAGCAGTAGTTAGAGTGTGCATATTCGCTTGTGCACAAGGAAATACTGAAATCTTTGCACAGATTGAAACTGTCGGATAGTGATTTATCCACTGGATAAAGTTATCCGGCCTTTGAACAACTGGGGCCAGGCGTGCGTTTCTCAAAACTCCCGAGAACTTTTCGGGCCCGAAAAGCTCCCCGTAAAGCTCCCGAAAACGATTTCGGGTGTTTCTCAAAGCATGCGAACATTTCGGACCCGAGAAAAGTCGCGTCATTTTCCCCCGATAATTTTCGGGTGCTAGAGAGCTACCGAAATGCGTTTTCGGGAATGCTTTTTTCAGTGAAATGGGTGTATTGCGTTACTATTATCAAGGAAAAAGTTATCCAAAACGAGAATGTGAGTTAATTGACAGATACTGGGTTAGACTCAATTTAAAACTGTCTAAAAATCAGGAGAAAATTCTGAAAATCTTACAAGCTTGCATGCGCCGTCTAGTGGGCGCAAGAACTTTAAAGATTTTGTTGACTCCAGTAAATTTACGAAAGTAACTCTTGCAAATCTGTTGTTTTCAGTTGAACTTTTAAAGAATGTCGACCGACAAGGCAAAAGAAGAGAAATTCGTACTTAAAAAACTTGATTTTGGAAAGATTATGGACCAAATCAAGACAACTTGATAGTTTCCTCACCGGTTCACATATTGCTGAGTTTGATACGTGTGGTTAAATTTATATTTTAAGTGTATAACGGACAATTAATTCTGTCTCTTTTAACGTAAATCGGTTGAGAAGGAGCTGAACTTCAAAACCCACAAATGTAGTCAAATGCTTTCAAACTGAA
>NW_028145948.1:102500-180423 GCF_977016875.1 Pavona decussata
GTCAGGGGGTCCTTAGTTAAATACCTAGGCCACAGAGAGGTCTTAATCCTCTCTGTGGTGTCCGATCATCAACAGAGTTTGCACTTATTGTTACCATGATAACAGAGCTATCCCGAGGGCCCACTCTACTAAGATAGCTGCCCATGTGAGTCTATGCAGGAAAGGACGACCTGTATGGAGCACCTCAACCCCTCCCAAGGTTTATTTACTTCACAAGCATCTGATCTGAAAAAATCATACAACGATCTAAACCTGGTAAACTAACAGGTGAATGATGATGAAAAGTAAAAATTAGAAAAAACAAAACAACAACAACAACAACAACAAAACTACAGAATTCTAAAGTTACAATGGGCAGACACACTGTCTGATAACTAAACACCAGTAGTCGTTACGTTAATGACTGTAACATTCGGTAACTAAATTTTAATGGGAAGACATGCTCTTTAAAGTGCCCATAACGGAATCAGTTTTTTTTTATTTTCTCACCTGAATCTAAACATCACCCTTAGAACTTCAGTGAAAAAAGTTTTTCGATTTGGATTAAACACGAATTTTTAATGAATTTTATAAGACGTTCAAATTTGCCGCCATTTTGGCCCACCATTCGCATTAGTCTCCTCTCGGTTTAGCAAGAGCTGTGACGTAGGTTCAGGAACACGTGACTTCAGCCTTTCTCTGAATCTCATTGAAAACAAGTCGCGGTATTTCTGCAAGTTTCTCGATAATGCCGGAAATATGTGTTGCAGCGAGATGTGGAAACATCAATGGAATAAGCATGCACAGGATTCCTTTCTTTTGCACCACATGCCCGCAAAGACTGAGGAGGTGAAAGAAATGAATCGATTTTGTGCTGGAGCGGAGGAAGATGTGGGCGCATGGAAGACCTCGTCCTCGTGCTCGATGCACTTCAATGACGAGGACTTCACAAGGCTGATGAATTCAGGTTTAAACTTAAAACGTGAACTGAAGCAGGATGACATGGGCGTTTGTGTTTATTCTTCAAAACATGCTATGCAAAAGGAAGACGAAGACCAAGAGCCACCTTCGAAGAGGAGCAGGGAAAAGCGAATGATAAGCTTTTGATAAATATTCACACCCGCTTGTCACATTCTAAGCGGTGTAACCTTCTGAGGTTTATAGTTTGACCTTACTGTTAACCCAATCGCAAATATGGCGTAATTTTTTTAGTTTATATTCTCATAGATCATGAGATCCGCGAAGTCTCGTTGAGGCAAAGCTCTCAAAAAATACTAACACAAATGCTAGCACTTATGTAAATAGCTCGATGCGAGAACAGTCTGAGTCACACTCGGCGAACATAGAAAACATTGTAAACCACGATGTAGATAAGGAAGATAAACTGCAGCAAGAATTCAACGAGCTCAAACAAATATTGTACACACAATTGTGTTGCAGAATTCTTCAAACAATAAAAATGTTGAAAAGTATAACCGTCTTATCTCTGAAAACCTAGCCACCACAACGGGGTTTCAAAATAAAAAAGGGCACAAAACAAATAGCAAGCGCAAAAATCCGCCAATTATATCCTACAAGAGAGTACAATCTCTTAAACATGCTCGTTAGGGCAAAAATAAGGCAGCGTTTATAAAAATGTACACAACATAACGCAGTGAGTCGTGCAGGCCTGTTAAGCAGTCTCAACGAGTCCGTGGACGACGACAAGCGTGACAGAATAGGACCTGGGACCAGGAGGCCGTTCACGGTGGGAAAAACAAATATTTAAGCAAGCTGGGTTGAGGACACCGAACGGCGCGAAAAACAAATAACAAATATTTAAGCAAGCTGGGTTGAGGACACCAAACAGCGCGAAAAACAAATAACAAATGTTTTAGCAAGCTCCCGACCTCGAAGCTATGAAAGTTGTAACTGGCGTCATTTTAAGAAATACGAGAATTGCTTCTTTTAAGTCTTGAGCAAAATACCATTAACGAAGAAAAATTCCTTCTTCTATCGGAAGAGTTTGAATCGAAGAATCCTGAGAACCAGCGAAAGTGTCCATGCTCTTTTAAGCTCGTTTTAAGCGGTCACTTCTGCCCCAATTTGTACGCCTGGGCACACAGGATAGAATGCTACGGTAAAAATCTAATCTTAGTTTACTGAAATAGTCTCTCTGGACAAATATTTATACAGTCATAAGCATTGAAGGCAAACTAAAACACTTACGGATTCTTTCCCGCCGTCATCGAGCAATTCAGCTCTCAGTTGTCTAGCTTGATGGATATATTTGCATCCAGCTTTCGGTAAAAAGCAGAAAATAAGTTTCCTTTGAGCAAATTTTATTATAAGACATGATAAAATGGACACAAAGATGAGAAACATCAATTTTGATACTTACGTTCACTCGAAGACGGCAAATCGGTTGTTTTGACGTCCTCAACACCATGTGGACGACATCTATGACAAGCGCAGAAGCTGCCACATGCATTGAAAGACTTCCGGTCGTCGTCGTCTCGATTCGTCGTCGTCTCGACTCGTCGTCGTTGTCGTCCCTATTATTCCTCGCGAAGCGAGGGCCGAAGGCCCGAGCGTAGCGAGGTTAATAAATTTGTCGGGCCGAGCCGGCCCGAGCGGAGCTAAGCCGCGCGAATTCGAGCGAAAAATATATTTATATATATATATGTGTCTATATATGTTTATATCTTTGAAGGTGTCCGCACAATGACGTCAGACTGTCTGGCGTCGTCTGGAGCAAAATTTACATACATCGAAAAAAATATGCGTGCATGATCAAATTTCAATTGCAATGTTCATCAATATTCACTGGATACAGAACTATCTCTCCAGAATCTTTTCCCTTTCTTTTGGAAATCTTTTTTGGGAATGAGTGCATTAAAGAAATTACACGTTTTGTGGCCGCGGTAAATAATTTTCCGTGGGAAATAAATTCATCGAACACGACAGCGCTGCACGCCCGTTGTGCATTACGTCGCGACAGAAATAGATTTTCAACCGCAAACTAGCCCGTGGAACTACGAAAACACTATGCTCATCAAAAAAAAATTATCTTATGCGCCTTTTAATCTCCTCGTTTGATGCTACAATACAAGTAAAGAGGGCTTTCCACCCAGCCCCAGCTTCGCGAGGTTTTGCGAGTCACGTATTTCTAGTCACAGTTCAACATGTGTCCTTCCTGTAGTTCCGTGAGAACAATGTCGCTAGTCAGCGCTTCACAGCAGCCTTCCAGCTCCTTGAAGGAGTAGCACTCGCTGATATTTGCTAGCAGATCACGGCTACAGTTACCGCAAGTACACGAACATGGAAAATAATTCGATCGAAGGTATGTGAGTACTTGGCCATAGTTTTGACAGATGATAATGAGGAGCGCGTATATGCAAAATACAAAAAAGGTGAGAACTTTACCATTCACCAACACGCACTCTATTCTCCAAGCGTTTCGTTAAATCTTCTTCGAGTCGTCGCTTCTCCTATCCGTTCCTTGCGATTTCTTTTTTAGCCATTCTTCGTCTGCTATCGGCTCGTCCGCGTACGGTTCGAATGTATCATCATCTTCACACGTATTACTTGTTTCGTGGACGTCATCTATCGCCTCGACTTCGACGCTTTCAAATTCGTTCTGGCTGCTTTCTTCAGCGGTTTGCTCACTTTCCGTGTCAGATAAGTTTTCTTCCACGGAATATACTTATTTGGAGCTAATTTTTTCCTTCCTACCGGTGAATCTAATATCTGGCGAACGGACTTTACTGAAGGTCAAGTGAGTGCACAGACACGAGAATCTACGTCACAGACTACTTCACATGGCCCTATTTTGAGCCCGTTGGCATTCTTATCAGCGGGGCGGATTGACCGCAATAAAATAAGATTTCAAAGATATGTAAAATTCATAAAAAAATTGCGTTTATTGCAAATCAAAAAAATTTTTCGCGGAATTTTTTCGTGTGATGTTTAGATTCAGATAAGAAAATAAAAAAAAAAAAAAATCGTTTGTGGGCACTTTAAGTCCACAACAGCACTGGGCTGAATACTAACTGCAACATCTGTAACAAAGTTCAATGAACAGACATGCTCTATCAGTCAAAAACAGAACTGGGCTGAATACTAACTGTAACAATTACAATAATGTCTCAATGAGCAGGCATGCTGCAGACATCCAACCACAAGGTCACTATAACACTGGCAAAATAGTCCCTCTGAATAGGGGATACACAAGTACAGATAAAATTAAGAATATGAACTACAGTTCTTTAGGACTTGAAGTCCCCAGAGAGGAAAGCACAATATACTTATTATATAAACAATGGGTATTAACTATACCATGTAACAGTTAAATAAAGAATAAGGCTTGTGAATTATACTTAAACAGAATCTGTAAACAGCCTAGAACGATCAAGCTAAGAAAAAGAAGGGGGTGGGTGGTAATTTTTTGTCCAATGCGTAGAAAGATCTGAGAAATATGAAGAGAAACAAGGACATGCAAATGTACGCGCATGGTATTTATTGACTCATTCGAAAAGCTGCAAGGTGATTGGCCCTGAAATAGCATAACATGCCCGGCACAAGAGGTAAATTTGACCTTTGAACATAAAAAAGGAGAGCGTTTGCCTTACTAGCAGATTGTGTGACAGATCTGTTTAATTATATAACTTCTCTAATCTCCTTTTTAAGTCCCATCAACTTACAATACTTTACAATACAATACAATACAATACAATACAATACAATATAATACAATACAATACAATGCACTAATTATTTAAAGTCGAGGGCATAGGGAGTAGTCGCCCAATCTCCCGAGCCAGGGGCTCGTGATAAAAATGCTCGACAAAAAAAAAAATAAAAATAAAAAAATAAAAACCGATATAAATTACAATCACAATGTGAATATTTGTAGAAATTTATAGTGCTTATAAATAGGCTTATTGCTTTATGCCGTAAACGCTTTACTTAAAAACCTTCCAGTAGAGTGGAGGGTGTGACACAAGCCTCGAACAAAAGTGACTTTGCACTTGGGCTAATATACCCCACTGAAACCCCGAATCCGAAAAAGTTAGGTTAACAACAAGCATATGGCATGCCACTATACGTTAAAACTATGATACTGAAAACTAAGACCTAGCTTATTACACAGCAGGTCATGGGTACTATCACCAATTATACTGAAAGTAAATTCCGTTTAATTTTATGTCATAAACTTTAATCTACACCTGTGCACTAAACGGCACAAAGGCCGATAAAAGAAAAGAAAAAAAAAGGGGGAAATACTGAACTTTCCATTTCAGTAGCCATGCAAGATTCATGAAAAATAAACATGCATGTCTTTATCATCTCAAATATTTAGGGTAGTAATTTCGCCAGAAAGGTCGTATGTAACTAGTCCGTGCGTGCTGTCCTCTAAGAATACATGAGTTCTGACTACTTTTCTTAAATCCGTCTAGCACGTATAATCAGGCAGAATGACTGCCATCAATGTCATAAAAAAGCATTCTATGGATTACAGTCTGGTTTCACGGATATTCCCGGTGCCATTTCCAACAACTGGCGTTTTTGGTGGTTTCCTTGTCCCGGGTGTCACACGAAATTCACCGTGCTGTCTTGGTCTTAAGGGCAAATCGATTTGCTGCTGTGCGGCTTCTGATGTTGAATGCGTCTCCATAATGTAGGCCGCGCACGTGCTAAGAGCACGGATAGGAGATGCGAAGAAAGCGATCGTGGCGTTCAGAAACGCGTAACGAAAGTTTTTATTGAAAGCGATATAGAGGAGTGGATTTATTGCACTATTCGCATGCGATACCCAAAACATCAAATGCCCTACCACAATGGGGACCTCATCCCAGACAACTGGCTGAAAAAACATCAAGTAGTGATTCACGTAGGTGGGCAACCAACACAATGCGAAGACAACGACAATGGCGACCAGCATTTTGACTGCCCTCCGTTTTGTGACTTCAGCTGAGGTCCTGTTAAGACTGGCAGCATTTCCAGGCGACTTGTGAAACCAAACTCGTTGCGCAACGAGGCTGTTAACCACCGCTATTATCAACAGTGGAAGAGCATACAGAAGGACAAAAAAGACCACATGGGATATCTTCAGGGCGAGAAATGTTTCTTCTAAGTCTTCAGCCCATGGCCACACCTGGTAACAATAATATCGTTCACCATCCTGGAAAACTTGGAAGAACAGCAAGTTTGGCGCCATGGTAATCAAGGAAATGAGCCAAATTATCGCGGTGATGGTTTTGTGCTTATGGAACAAGGCCTGGCTTAGAGGGAAGAAAATGGCACAGAAACGATCAAAGGAAATGACAGTCAATGTTATCACAGAAGCAGCGATAGACACTGGCACGGCATAGAATACCAATTTGCAAGTAACATGGCCCAATGTACCACCGATCCAGCGAGGGCCTTCGTAAATTATGAAAATCACTGTATCCGGCATAACTGTAACGGTAAAAATCAAGTCGGCGATCGCTAAGTTTTTAATCAGCAGATCCGTTATTCGTCTTGAAGGTGCTTTGGAGCAAGCCACGTACAATCCAATAGAATTGGCGAACAGCGCCATCGTGAAGATGAAGATGTAGGCTGAGATCAAACCAATCTTCGCTGCGATTGAGTACAGATCTGCTGAAGCGGTCGTATTAGTAGGTGCGCTTGGAGAATCAGTGGCATTCATTTCTGTAAAGACATGAATGTAAAGACAAAAAGAAAGGATTGGGACGAGCATCATAGAAAGATCAACCACAAAAGAGCTACAAGACGTTTTGACTTATCGCTCTTTGAATATAAACGAAAAATCCTTCAGTTGATGATTCTCAGAAATCTTCTGAAAATTCGGGAAAACAGTCAGAAACATCCAAAACGCCTTCAGATTACCTTTGAGCATTTTGTAAGGATGTTTTAAAAAAATATATTTTTTAAATATATGAAGACCCACATATATTCTGAAAGCGATAGAACAACGACTTTAAGGAGCAGAATTCCTGCTGCCTGTAAAAATTAGATCCCATAAATCCAACCACTGATTGAAATCATCAGCATGTGCATGCTTTCTACAAATGATCGTTCTCATTGATTTTGTTCTTATTAGGTTACCTAGCTAGATGATCACTATAATGTCAGCAGTGTCTCAAACGGTATTGATTTGTTCTGGTGCATTCCAAGTTTCTCCCCCTGAGTGATCAGGAAGTATGACGCTCACTGCCACAATAACATTAACTGGAGTGGATATGGGGTGGTATCTGTTTTTATTAGCCTTCTAGAAAAAATGACTTTAACAAAACAGGCCACAGGTTTGTTAAGTCACAACATTTTTGAATAAAATTAAAATACACTGATAACATGCTTCTATTTCTTATGATTATTTTTTGTTTTCATCAATTGAAGCGCGACCGTATTACACGGAACTGATGGCATAATAACGTCAGACAGAAATGACACTAGCGTCTTATCGATACAGTATCTAGACTGGGCGGAGGGGTGCAGATTCATCTCACGGCGATTTTAAACCCGAATAACTTTTGTAATATTTGAGCAAACGCCACGTAGTCGTTTAGTGTCCATTAACTTTGATGTTACCATGGCAACAAACTTTTCACATCCATTTTTTCAGAAAAGGGAATTTCTCCTTTTAAAGTGAAGAAAAGTAGATTGTGTCGCTCGGGTGTTATTTGAAAAGCTAGAAAAATGAAATAGTCATTTCAAACAACTATCATCAGCCGCACAAACTCCTTGTATACTGGAAATCAATAGTTTGTCCTCGTTTGATTTGGCTTCGCGAGATTTCGAGCGTTATGTCAGTTTACCGCCAATTCGTGTCAAACCGACCCACGGACTCCACCAACGTAGTTGTCTTTTGAAAGGTGATTGTTGACGGCAATGCTTCCATTGAAAAATGTCACTTTACATAATCATGTAAAAACAAACCAGCTCTTTTCAATTGTCATTTCCCGCAAGGAAAAGGAAAACATTTGGAATAACTTATGTAGAGCCAATGAAAATCAGCTAATACGCAAGTTTTAACTAAAAGTTCTTGCTTCATCAGTTAAAGGAAATAAAATAAGTACTTATTTACCAAAAAGGTTATCTGATCTTTCAAAAAGTGGGTTTCATGTACCCTATTCTCAGAAAGAGAGTTACTGACAACTGACTAACGGCGTGTTATACTTCCAATAAAATTTAAGTTATTCTTTGAACGATACCACAAGACTTCCGCTATCCTGGCGTGGCAAGTTTTCCCACAACTTTTACTTGTTCGTCGGTAAAAGGTGACCAAGCGTTCGTTGATGACTTTGAAAGGCTATGTATGTTTGCTCACATCTACAAGCTTTCCTTGATCGCGGCATCAGTACTACTCTTTTACAAACGACAGAGTAAATTTCTCTATGAAGCAACTTTGTCCATAAATCGGCGTGAAACGTGTACTCTTTTTTTTTTTTTTAAGAAGACTTTCTACAGAAAATTCTCCAAACTTCTTCATAGCCAAAGTTGTGATAACATAAATACCGATTAAGGAAACGTGCTGTTCACTGCTAACACGACTGTTTTGCCCTTTTTTTTTACAACCGAAACTTACCAAGAAAAAAATCTCACAACTGTTAAAAACTAAACATTAAAAAATGCCGAGAAAATATTTTTCTGTGTTAAAACTAACAACTCAGTATTGTCTTTAAGAACCTTATATTGTTCCTGTCAATTAAATTAGTATTTTCGATTTCTTATGGACGACAAAATTCTTTAGCGATGTTTCAAGCACTTTGACAACGGTACATTCATCTACTGGCAAATCAAACTCACCTTCGAAAAATGATGACTTAGGAACGATCCAAAAAAGGATGACTTAAGCTGAAGACAACTGCTAGGCCAACAGTCGTGTCTGTAACTTGACAGTGGATAAGTGAGTTTAGCTTCATAAAGTGTAGTTGACAGGTGTGGATGAATAAAGTGATATAGATTATTGAGCAATTAGAAACGGGAGTTGTTTCTTATTGGTCGTAATTCCCATAACCTAGTGTGCATTAAGCAAGAGCTGCATTTCAAGTACGTACAGTGTGGCCAATTATAGAAAGATCAAGCGTACTATTTTTGGTGTAAATAACAACGGGACATTAATTTCCTGTATTCTCTGTTAGCCACCAGAATTGTTGTGCACAATTTTAGGACTACTTTCTGAGAACGTTTGCCGTTTAATGCGTAATCCCTTAATCCTAGGAAGGTAGAGTGCGTTGCTACAATTCCATGAAGCATCGGCTTATTACAAACTGCGCCAACTTGTAATTAGGCAACAGCTGCGATATCGGAAAGCTCTAGAAACTGCTGCCACATACATCACCTTAAAACAACGATTAATTTCGACTTTATAACTTCTTCACGTTGCTGCTCATCATTAGCGACCTTACTCAACTACGACGGCAACGGCAACGAAAACTCGTTACCTAAAACTACACACATACCCATTGTCTGGTCTATTGTATGATAATTCCACACCGTTCTTCTTGTAGCACGTAGCTGAATTATATGAGAACATAATTAGTAGAAACCGCGTTTCCAGTTCCTCTTCTCCAAAGAACTTTTAATTTGACCATTTGACGTTGTTTTTATCTGCCGAGTACGTCATAGAAATGCATTAAGATATTTCATGACACAGAGGCATTATTTTGCTCATTAGAATTTTTCTTTTTCTTTGTTTATGGCGTCCGTTGTCATCACCTTCGTGTTTGCGTAAGGTTCCCCACGGACTGCCTTGCAAAGTAGATCAAGTGAAAATACGAATAACTCGCCAAAGTCTCTTCCACTTTAGAATTAGAAATCATTGAGGAAGTTCTAACATGAAATAAACAACAAACTACGTGGATAGATATGTCTGGTCTTCTAAGTTACGCCGCTGGAAGTGTCTCAAATACAGTGAGGTACTCAAACTATTAAAATACTTGAGGAAACGGTCGAATATAGTTCAAGTTTTTGGCTTTAATAATCGTTAACACACTCAATCATATATCTGCAGCTAAAGTTTTTATAAATCAGCGGTTTTTGAAGCTTCACATGTTTAGTAGTAATTACAGCGTGAATACTAATATCTCATATGCTTCACTTGTAAATTTTCTCCAGGTCTGATTGGTTTAAATTGATCACGTGACGTGGCAGTGAAACAAGAGTCGATTTATCATTTCTAGCAATTCATTAACAAACAGGTTGCTTTCATTGCATTATCACCCTTCCTGTCGTTCATTCGTCTTTTTAATTTCAAACTTTAATTTTCCTTAAATGTCAACTTGACGAGCTTAGAATATTAGCCTTGGACAGAGTAAACAGCTGAAATTCAGACCATTGACGGCAAAGTTAGGTTTCTTCTGTTATTTTCCAGTTATAAATTAAACGTAAAGAAACATTGAATGTTAAGAAAAATATATAGTTATTGGCCTCTATCCTTGGTGACTGTTTGCACAAATTTTTTAAGGACGAGTCTAAAAGATCACGGAGTATTTTATTTATTCAATGGCTAAAAGGTGATTAAAGACTAGAAGAAATTTACATGCTACTTTGCAGTCTTTCACTTTTCCACTTTTTATCCCTTGTCGGATAATTGTTTTGTTCCGAATTCGACTATTTTTTATGCAATTTTCTTTTACTAGGGCCCGTTTCTCAAATGTCCCGTTAACTGAAACTTTTTTTCGTGTAAAAAAAACCCGAACGGAAAGGCAATTGTTATTGTTAAGCTAAATGTCAGATATATTCATAATTGTTGGGAACATATACGCACGTTTTCACTAATAATTCGTGTCTTAAATCGGTTAAAATAATGAAAATAAGTTCTTATGCACCCAAAAGGTTTTCGGGTCTTTCGCAAAATGGGCTTCATGCCGACCCTGTTCTCAGAAAGAGGGTTAACTACTGACAAAATTTATGACGGATACTTTCAATAAAATTTATGTTAATCTTTGACTGATACCACAAGACTTGATGCTACCCGGCATGACAAGGTTTTCAACAATTGTAACTTGCTCGTGTGTCAAGGGTGAACAAGCGGTTGTTGATGACTTTGAAAAAGCTATGTACATTTGCTCACATTCATGAGTTTTTCTTGGTCGCAGTAGCAGTACCAGTCTTTTGAAAACGACAGAGCAATTTTCGCTATCATGCAACTTTGTCCATTAATCGGCCTGAAACGTGCATTCTATTTTTTGAACAAGACACGCTAGAAAAATTTTTTTCCAAACTTTTACGTAGTCAAAGTTGTCATAACATAAGTACCGGTCAAGGAAACGTGCTGTACATTCCTGAGGCGACTGTCATGCCAATTTTTTATTTATTATTATCTTTTTTTTACAACAGAAACTTACCGAGGGAAAACTTCCCAACCTTATTAGGGACGCAGCAACATTAAAAAAAAAAACGGATGAGAAAATGTTTTCCTGCTAAAAACGACGACAACTCAGTATTGCCTTCAAGCGCCTTAAAAAATGTCTGTGTATTAAATTACCGGTAGTATTTTCAATTTCTTTTGGACGGCAAAATTCGTTAGCGATATTTAAAACGCCTTGACAACAAGAAAGAACATTTATCTGCTAGCAAATCATACTCACCTTCGGACAATGATGACTTTGCAACGATCCGAGAAAGGATGATTTTTAGCTTAAGACAACTGCTCGGCCAACAGTCGTGTCGTCGTTTCTTTGGTAACTTGGCAGTGGATAAATGAATGTAGTTTCTAAAAGTGTAGTTGACATGAGTTAATAAAGGGATATAGATTATTGGCTAATTAGAAACAGAACTTGTTTCTTATTGGTCATAACCTAGTGAGTAATAAGCTATACCTGAATTTTCAATTTTCAATGATCAAACCGTGTCAGAAGTCCGTATATAAGTGTGACTTATTATTATTTTTTGTCTAAGTAACTACGGGACATTGATTCCTGTATTTGTTGTTTACGTATAGTAGGTTGCTACAATTCCATGAAGCATCCATTCGGCTTATTGCGAATTGCGCTAACTTGTGACTACAACTTACGATACTCGGAGGATTTTTAAAAATGGCAACAGCAGCGATATCAGGAAGCTTAAGAAGCTGCCGCCGGATAAATCAACAACGATTAATTTCGACTTCATAACCTCTTGACGTTGTGTCTCATCACTGATTAGGGATCTTACGAAGCCACGACGTCAACGGCAACGAAAATGTCAGCTAGAAGTATATACCCACATTAATTATCTGGTTTATTTTGTGATAATTCTAAAGCGTTCTTCCGGTACCATGTAGCAGATCATCTGGGAACATAATTAGCAGAAACCGCCATGGTGTTCATGTTCTCCTAGGACGTCAAAGAAATGCGTAAAGATTTTTCTTGCACCTGCGGAGGCATTGTTACAATGATTAAATATATATTTTTTCTTTCTCTCTAGCGTCTGTTCCTATCGCCATCGCGTGTGTGCTTAAAGTTCGATTTCGTTTGATAATTAGACCTTGCTGCAAAAGTCGGGTACCGGAGCAAAGAAACAGGGCAAGGAGGGAAGCAAAAATCTGTAGAATGAAAACCTCCGATTTATTTTGTTATTGACAAAATATGATTGTATACTAACTACAACGGGTCGATCCTGTCACTTAGCTTACATGAGGCGTGTACGCAAGATTGCCACTTGCAATAAGTATTTCGGGTTAACTTAATGATGACATGCGCACTTGTTTTGACACACTGGTGTTGTTCACGTTAGCTCAGTTTCAACTAGCTTACGTAGAATTTAAGCGTTCGCGTGAGTTTTCCTGCGTTCGCTTTTTCAGCGGGGGAAACCCTAATTTTTCTCTGTCATCCCAATTTACACGAGGAATTAGAAACTTTTTAAAAAATTAAAAAATGTAAAACCTGATAAAGCGATTCTTTGACAGCGTAATCCTTGGTGGTACTGACCCTTTATTATAAAACACACAATTAAAAAACATGTTCGTGGATTTCAAAGGTGCAGCACTCGTATGGGTTTATAATAAGAAGTAAGAAAACTTTAGCTTCAAGAGATCGACCAACACAATTTTTCTTTTCTTTTATGACAAGTGCTAACAAGTGAAAATGGCCGTGGGAACCTGAATCATGGTTGAACATTTGATTGAACAGGTCCGGGGATACTCGTTCCTTTACACTGCGAATGATTAACGAGCGTGATAAAAGTTCCCCTCCAACTTCTGACAACCTTAAAACTCAGACTGATCTGTAACTGGCCAAACCAATACCCCTGCCTCTTGCGGCAAGCCTGCTTAAACCCTTGATCCAACCACTGACTGAAATCATCAGTATGTATATGCTATCTTTAAATAAGCGAACCCATTGGTTTAGTTCTTCTTAACTAGCTACATGACCATGCAGTATAACGTCAACAGTGGCTCAAAAAGTGTTGATTTCCTTTCACGGTTTCCATCACAAAGCTTGGCAAGCCTGATAACAATGTCGAATATTTACTTAAAACATATTTCTATTTCTTTGCTTTGGATAAAAACTGTCAACCAGGTTACTCAACAACAGGACCCTTAAAGTGCTGACGATCATGTTGCAGTGAACTCCCTAGCCTCAGACAACAACCGGGACTGGTTGCGGGTCTGGCCTTGAGTCTTCCTCAGTGTGATGTGTACTGTCTAGAGTAGCGAAAAGTTTTCTACGAAATTCGCTGTTAAGTGGGAAATAAACGCAGGGGTTGATTGAACAGTTGGCAATGGCCTGATCCAGGTTATATCCAACTGGACTTCCGTCGCAAATGGGTGTAATTGATCAGGCCGGACGAATCAAAAGTAGTGATTGACGAAAACTGGAAACCAGGACAGCGAAAACACCACACCATTGTTGCCAGATAAATTTTTAATAGGGGAAGTCAAGCGTTCTTCCTAGATGACCACTAAAATACCATCAGTGGCTCAAAGGGTGCTCATTTGTTCCGGAACTTCGCGTTTCCTGCTCCGAAGTAACCAGTAAGCATGGCGCTAACATCAGTATAAAGAGAAGAGGATACGGGCGTGGTGTCTACATTAATTAGCTTTCCAGCCCTAATTACTTTGACAAAAAAAGCCCATACGTTAGTCCAGTCTGATAGCATTTTCGAATAAAATTACAATACAACAATTAAATACTTCTATTTCTAATTTTTTTTTGGTTTACATCAATTGAATTAAGACCTGATTTTCATAAATATAACATAGTTTCTGCTGGTTTGTACTTGTACATTTGCCTTTGATTACTGGAAAATACTTATCACATTATTATTATCACACCCACCCCTCTTGGCTTGGGGGAAATACTGTCAACCGGGTTACTCAATAACAGGACCCTCCAAATGCTGTCGATTATGCTGTTCCAGTTGAAGTGGCCTCCCTCGTGCAACAAGCGGGACTGTTTGTGGTGGTAATGGCCTGGGCGCGACCTCAGAGTGACAGACCAGGGCAGCAAAAAACTTTGTGCGAAATTCGCTGTTAAGTAGGACATAAAGGCAGGGGTTCATGGCGCTGTTGGCATGGGATAACCAGAGAAAAATCAACTGAACTTCCATCGGTAATAAGTATATTTGATCAGGCCTCACGTACCAAAAGTAGGGATTGACGTATATTGGAAACCAGCACAGCGCAAACACCACGCATACGGTCACACAAAAGCACCACCTTAGATTTTCCAGCGTTGGCCCGGTTGCTATCTGACACGTTTCCTGGTATTTGACGCAATCATAATTTACGACAAATTAAGGAGTTATTGGTACCTGTTACACAAAGGGGCAAGCCGTACAGCGTGATGAAAACAACGATATGGAAGGTTTTTAACACGCGATAAGTTTCCTCGTAAGTAGGGTCATTTGGATCTGCCCATGGCCACACCTGCGTACAAAAATACGCGTCCTTAGCAGCCTAATATTCCAATTGAAACAAGAAAACAAATGGGATCATCAGCACAATAGATAAGATCCAAATGATTGCTGACAAGATTTTCGGTTTTCGGAACAACTTCTCTCTCAAGGGAAAAAGGATGGCGTAAAATCTATCAAATGAAATAAACATCATTGTAAAGACAGTCGCTGCTATGGAAATAGGGATGGCACAGTTTAAGGCTTTACATGTGACGGTACCCAACACTCCTCCAAACCATCGTACACCACGGTAAAAGTAGGCAATAGTAAAAGGCATCACTGTGAAAGTTAAAAGGAGATCTGCAACGGCCATGTTGGCGATGAAGAGGTTTGTTGCGCTTCTTGACGAAGATTTCTTTAAAACCACAAACAAACCGAAGGAATTGCCTAAGAGAGCAACCAGAAAGATCACTACATATGCTGCCGTCATGCCAATAACGAAATTTGTTGAAACGACGCCAGATTGCGATGGTGCAGCCGTGAAGTTTTGAATGTGGTCAGTACGCGTGGTGTTTGTTCCTAACAAAAATAAAATGAATTAATAAAAAAGATATTTAATTTAGTATTTAAGGAGGAAACCAAGCTCATCATAGATGATTTCCGTAGAGTCCTCAAACTAAACAATTATAAAAAAAAAAAAAAAAAAAAAAAAAAAAACAATCAACAAGGAGAAACAAAAACGTTAAAAAGGTGCACAAAACGCCTTTTGGTAGATTACCCACTACCTTATAATATTAATTACGCAAATTATTCCAAAGTTGAAATAAGAGCATTAATTACCATTTGCTCTAGTTACACAGGTGAAATTCTTAGTCATAAAAAAGAGCTCTGCCATGTCTGATCTTAGTACCTGTGTAAACAAAAGAATTCCTCTCAAATATAGAGCAAAAAAATTTAATTATTATTATATTGTTTATTGGGTTAGTAAATTTTTATTCCCACAAAGTTCTGGTCGTTCTCTTCTTCAGCGGCGCTCGTTTGAAATAGCATAAATTGGTTAAGAGGAAATTGGAAAATTCTCTTGCGATAGAAGCATTTTGAACAATCGAAATGTTTTCTTCAGATTAAGATAAAAGGCGCCGAGTAAACGAGTGTCTTAAAGGACCCTAGTCAGCCACCGCCATTTTCGATGCCATTGAAATTAGTGATATTGCATGGTGAAGCGAAATCTTATTGCTTTACTGTCAGTTGTTTTCCTGAAAGTACGTTTCATTATCTTTAGTAGTTTCAGAGTGATTTGGTTCATTTCGACATGCTCCGAATAAAATATAATAGCCAAACTCTCGCATATAAAACAAAAACAAAGGTGTGGCCGACTAGGGCCCTTTAAGAGGTAGCTTTATCAAACGATAATTGTGGCAATTCTAAGATAAAGTGCCTGGATTGTTCTTTAGTAAAAGGCTCAAGTTCATTAAACCCCGACAGAAAGCTTTTTCTCTCGCTAGAGATAACCATTTTTGTCTTTCAAAATTTTGTGTGGACGTCACTAAGATTGAGAGAAATTGTACGGCTCAGCTGCTTGAGATAGAAAAATAAATTCACCTTCAGAAATAATTTTTCTGAGTTTTTTTTTTTTAATTAAGAATGTTAACAAAAGGCACCAGAAGAATTGCCTTTGTAAGAATCTTGTTCCCAGGGTCCTCTCTCTTACTCACTCGAGAAAGGATCCGTGTGCGACCGCTGTCGACAAACTTCTCTCTAATCGGATACACTCCCTCTATTTGCTTATTCGCAAGAGCCGAACAGGGATTTTCAATTAGGCACAAAATCAAGAGAAATGCGAGAGATTTGGCGCACTTTAATGCGGTCTGCAAAATTATGATCATCCGGGTTAGTCTAGTCCTGAGAAGAACTGTTTGAGGTGACATTGACTGACGTTTCGACAACCTGAGCGGAGGTCATCATTAGAGTCAAGTAAATTGTGGAACGTCAACAGATGGTATAAATAACTTTGAGTGTTGACCTGATCGGTCAGCGAAGTCGAGATGTTATTGGTGGTTTGTCAGTGTTGAATGGCGTTTGCTTAAAGTTAGTAAACCAGCTTTCCAGAGTGAATCGTTGATAGTAATTTGTACTGTACGTAACACACTAATGGCAGAATGCCAGTCGATTCTGTGATTTGTTTGGAACTGTTGTTGAGCAATGTAATTTTTGATATCACCATTTGTAGTTGCTCGTTTGTGTTCAGTCATTCGTATTTTCAGATTTCTGCCTGTTTCTCCATTATAAGTGGCCTGGTAGTCGCAACATTCGATCTTGTAAACTGCTCCCTGTCTGTGGCTGGGTTCGTCTCTGTCCTTTACGTTCTCCAGTAGTTGTTGCAAAATAGTGAATAGATGGGTTTGTGAGATACATGGATGTTGCAGAGCTGTACGTAGGATCCGTGCAATAGTTTCAAAAGTGCCTTTGATGTAAGGTATAGTCGCCGTAGTGACAGGCGTCGCAAATAAAGTCGTGTCTAATAAAATCCTTGTTATAGTAGTTCTTGTTGAGAACATTGTCCAAGTACTTGTTTTCGTCTCCAAAACTATCAGATGAGTCACAAACCAGTCACGATTGCCTTGTCATAGTCATTTCTATATATGTGAGAATTAGGGATGTAGGATGATTGGTCCAGTAGTCTGTCAGTGTGTGTTGGCTTTTTCTGGAAACCGTAGTACGTAGTTTCTTGTTGTTGTCACGGGTAACTAAGCAGTCTAAAAAAGGTATTTTACCTTATTCCTCGATCTCCTTAGTAAACTGCTGTATTAGAAATGACTGCTAAATGATCCCTAACCTCAAAAATTCATTTAAACCGTGAAACGGTGGATATGTTTATTTTGCATTAGAAAAGCATTTTTGTACGATGTTCTCTCTTAAAACCTTCGCCAACTCGTCAAATTAGTATCTACTTTTTCTCAGGAAAACGATCAGGTGACTAATGTCATAAGACAGCTTAATGTGCTTAAAGGAGATAAGAAATTTCTATCTGCTCAATTTTGATTCATTGTCATGTTTTGTTAAAGCTGTCTCGAAATTAAAACCGTATTTACTCGTAAAAGCCTTAATCCAGGCTTTGCACCAAGCGATCAAGTCCGATTAGATTTCGGCATGATCCTCTTTAAAATTCTGATGATGATGATTATGATGCCAATGCTGCTTCTGGTGCTGCTGATGATGATGATCATAACACAAATGTTTAACATGAAGAAATCCACAATCCTAGTGGTGATCGGGGCATTGAGTTTAATCAACGTGGCAAAGAACTCCAGCGAGACATCAACATCCATCAGATGAATGCAAGAAATTCTCCCTTTTTGGAAGTGATCATGTCTTACTAGAAGAACTATTACTTAAAAGCCACCCTTGTCCTCAGATATTCGGAGTATGCCCGGTCCAGGATGAGTTCGTTGCAGCGTTAATAAATTATCCCCAGTTATCCAAGTCTCAGGGTGCTTTTAGCGTTGCTCCCTTCTTGTTTACTTACTTATTTAATTACTTACTTTACTTTATCCGTCCGTTTGTACCATGGGGAGGGGGGGGGGGGGGGGGGGTGTCGCGAGAAGGTGAAGCCTTAGATCAGTCGCAAATCTAAACGCTATAACGAGGGGGATGGTGTGTATCCTCACGCTGTCTTGGACGCCCTACAGCAAATCCTTGGTTGCTTCGTTTACGGGTCAGTTTTTGATAGCTTTAATAATCTCTTTTGGTGAGAGTGGTCGAGGAAGTGCTCGTGAAGCTGTGATATGTCATTGTGGGAACAAGTGGGTAGCTGTGTTTTGATCATTGAAAATCATAATGGAGCTTCCGTTTTTGTTAACTCGACCAGACATTTTGGGAAACTATTTGTCTTCTTTGTTCATACCCTACACAATTGACAATGCTTTCATGAAGCCAAGCTGGAGGACGCATCTTGAGCATGAGTAAATGTTTGTGGGGTAAATTTTTAATCAGCTTATATGAGTTTTAATTACATTTCCTTCAGAGTAAAGGATATCGGAAAAATCTGAGGCTTAAATTTGGAAATTCGTGCAGATTATTGGCCACTAAGCATATCGGATGTTGCCTTTATAGTGCTGCAGGGTATTGATTTTCCTTAATTGATAGTTCATAGCAATGTATTATTGGGAAATTATTCTTGCCCAACACAAAGGAGAAGACTAAAAAGACAAGCCTTGAAGCTTGGACTGGAATCGCATCAAAGTAAAATCTACTTATATTTAGACAAGCTTTTTATCGATTTCAGCTTTTTAGAGCAGATACGCCCTAAATCAATGGGAACAATGCCGGTGAAAGGATTTTTTTTACCCTACAACTTGAAGGAAAATTATGCTTTATTCAGATTTGATTACAGTTAAATCAATTTTAATTAACACACTAAAAAACCTTTTATACCGACTATGAAATAAATGCCAGGTTTGGAATCGGTACCTTGATGATTCAAGGGATATTTATTATTTTCCAATATTTATGATATTAACAAACAAATCGAGAAAGACAATTAAATTAGACTTTTGAATGTGAGAATGACTAGACGATGTATTCGTGCACGGAATGACATAAATCAGTTTCACATGTAATGTAAAAGCAAAATTCGTCACTGACGGTGGTACTTCGTGCCTCTACTAACGGAGTTTCCTCTCGCGTATATTACCTCTCCCGTGTTCAAGTTCTCTGCGTCGAACCCCACTTGGGCAGATAAAGTAAGTATCGGGGCATAAATAGAGGGGGCATGAATGAGGCCGATTATTAAACCTTTATAGCTTTCTTGTTTTGATCTAATTTTGTCTCCTGCCGGCTCCACCCTTGTAGTGAGGAGAAGTCTGGATCAACTATCAAGATAAGCGAAAATGAATCTGTCTAGTGCCTTCACTTTTCAAAACAAAACGATAACCTGACTAATTTTAGAGTTTCAAGAGCACATTAAATACAGTAATGATTTATGGGGGGCAGTTTTTAAAACTCAGTTACATGGCAGATGGCACAACTTTCGAGAATAGGTTTTGTTACGAGTGATTTTGCGTTTCTCTTTAGCTTTCGAAATTATATTTAAGAACTAGTCTTGGCAAGCGCGTTTCAAAATCTTTGCATTGAAATAGATTATTTAATCAGGTAGTAACAATAGTTTGTTTTGAAACGAATATCAAATCGACTTGTACTTAAGAACAGAGAAAGCGAACGTTCTCGGTTGCATGAACAAATGTAGTGATTTGTGTTTCATCGCTCGATATTTTACTTGTTTTCGCTTTTGCTGCTTGATATTTAGCTTTTTATCTAACGTATTTCTCGCTTATTATCGTTCGATAACATTTCAAGCCCATTGCACCATCAAACCTTGGAAACAAAAGAAGCAATTTACTTTTTGTAATCAGTGGGTGTATAAGCACAAGGCTTGCAATTGTAAATCGGTTATGTTCCTGGGGCCAGTTGTTCAAAGGCTGGATAACTTTATCCGCTGGATAAGGCACTCTTCAGCGTCTAAAATATACTTCACGTTAAATGTTGTCCAAGGTTTTCGTACATTCCCAACTAAGCAGTAGTTAGAGTGTGCATATTCGCTTGTGCACAAGGAAATGCTGAAATCTTTGCACAGATTGAAACTGTCGGATAGTGACTTATCCACTGGATAAAGTTATCCGGCCTTTGAACAACTGGGGCCAGGCGTGCGTTTCTCAAAACTCCTGAGAACTTTTCGGGCCCGAAAAGCTCCCCGTAAAGCTCCCGAAAACGATTTCGGGTGTTTCTCAAAGCATGCGAACATTTCGGACCCGAGAAAAGTCGCGTCATTTTCCCCCGATAATTTTCGAGTGCTAGAGAGCTCCCGAAATGCGTTTTCGGGAATGCTTTTTTCAGTGAAATGGGTGTATTGCGTTACGATTATCAAGGAAAAAGTTATCCAAAACGAGAATGTGAGTTAATTGACAGATACTGGGTTAGACTCAATCTAAAAATGTCTAAAAACCAGGAGAAAATTCTGAAAATCTTACAAGCTTGCATGCGCCGTCTAGTGGGCGCAAGAACTTTAAAGATTTTGTTGACTCCAGTAAATTTACGAAAGTAACTCTTGCAAATCTGTTGTTTTCAGTTGAACTTTTAAAGAATGTCGACCGACAAGGCAAAAGAAGAGCAATTCGTACTTAAAAAACTTGATTTTGGAGAGATTATGGACCAAATCAAGACAACTTGTTAGTTTCCTCACCGGTTCACATATTGCTGAGTTTGATACGTGTGGTTAAATTTTATATTTTAAGTGTATAACGGACAATTAATTCTGTCGCTTTTAACGTAAATTGGTTGAGAAGGAGCTGAACTTCAAAACCCACAAATGTTGTCAAATGCTTTCAAACTGAAATTGGCCTATTTACTCGCCGAGATTGCGAAAAACTGTAACTGATTTATGGCGATCGATTTCGTTCTTTAAGAATTATTAGAGCTGAACTTAAACTTATTTTATTATAAAATAGAAAGCTTTCACTAAGGACATAAGTCTCCATACAGTGGACAACGTTGGCTTAAGTTTTGTGTTGACTTAGAACATCTCGATCGCTTTTAAATTGAAATAATCACAAACCGCAATCGGTCTCATTCAAACAATTATTGCCACTCTCCGTTTGTGCATGGTAAGTAAGCACTAGCTTGATCTCTCTTATTTCGTTTTTGATGTTTTTGACAAGCTACTGAAATTTATCCTCGGTGGCTTAAATCTAGATTTAGGTATCCCTTAATTTATCATTTCATCCTCAGGTAATGCGGAAAAAGTATTCTCCAAGCAGTCGATTGTACAGCAACTTCGTTAAAGAAATAAAAAACAACAACTAAAAAAAAAAGATGAAAGATGCCCACCTCGTCTGATCCTGGAAAACTTTAATCGGACAATGCTAAGCTGCAAATGTGATAAGCCCTTTTCTTGCAATACTGTTTATTTCTAATCATCCTCTACTACGAAGTTTTGAGTTCATAGTAATGCGGTGTCCGAGGATGCTAAAATTTGCTCAAAACCAAAACATCCCACTTGTTTTTATTTTTTGGGGAATTGCGAGCAACGTTTTCAGTTCATTCAAACGAGTAGCCAATAGTATCATGGAAACATTGACAAGTCTTCACGGTTTGACAAATATATGGAAACATTGACAAAACAACAAAGGTGATCAGTTATTCAGTTTAAAAGGTCAAGATTAAAATAGAAACCAAACAGTCTTCACGATGTGAACGAGTTAGCTCAGTTGTATCTGCGTTGAAATCTGTTTTTAAGAACAGCATTTACATGTAAATTTATTTAACAAGTATTACAGTTTTCAGCTAGAAAAATAAAAGTTGTAATAATAAAGCCGTGCGGTTCTGAAATAATCTTTCCAGCACGAATGCATTCCCGAAAATATCGGGAGACATTTCGGGACACTTTCGGGTGTTCTGAGAAACACTTTTCGGGACCCGAGAAAAACACCCGAAAAACGCCTCGAAATGTTTTCGGGCCCGAAAAGTTCTCGGGAGTTTTGAGAAACGCACGCCAGATCATAATCTTAGTGTTAAAATAAACCTATGCTGGTGTGAAGTCTGTGCACTCTCAGTGCTCTCCGACGAAATTTCAGTTGGCTAGATCCCTATGTACCTAGGAGTCGTGACAAGCTCTGTCCAGCCTGCTCTTGAGGTGCTCTCGAGTTAATTTCCCCTCATAGTTGAAGTCGGCGACAATCCGTGAAGCTTAATTTGTACCTGTTGTGAACTCGAGTAGGAAAAATCTAACGACACAGTTTACCTGTCATTAATGTTCCAAAACCATGAAAACACAACAACGAAGTTTGAGTTGGGAGAAAAGGGTGGGAGATGAAAGTACTCGAGTTACTGAAAGAAATGAGGAAGAACCACACAGGTACAGGTTAGGTGCTTGGCAACGAGAGGGCCTAATCATCTGACAGAGGTCAGGGGTTCCTTAGTTAAATACCTAGGCCACAGAGAGGTCCTAATCCTCTCTGTGGTGTCCGATCATCAACAGAGTTTGCACTTATTGTTACCATGATAACAGAGCTATCCCGAGGGCCCACTCTACTAAGATAGCTGCCCATGTGAGTCTATGCAGCAAAGGGCGACCTGTATGGAGCACTTCAACCCCTCCCAAGGTTTATTTACTTCACAAGCATCTGATCTGAAAAAATCATACAACGATCTAAACCTGGTAAACTAACAGGTGAATTATGATGAAAAGTAAAAATTAAAAAAAAAACAAAACAACAACAACAACAACAACAAAACTACAGAATTCTAAAGTTACAATGGGCAGACACACTGTCTGAAGACAAAACACCAGTAGTCGTTACGTTAATGACTGTAACATTCGGTAACTAAATTTCAATGGGAAGACATGCTCTTTAAAGTGCTTATAACGGAATCAGTTTTTTTATTTTCTCACCTGAATCTAAACATCACCCTTAGAACTTCAGTGAAAAAGTTTTTCGATTTGGATTAAACACAAATTTTTAATTAATTTTATAAGACGTTCAAATTTGCCGCCATTTTGGCCCACCATTCGCATTAGTCTCCTCTCGGTTTAGCAAGAGCTGTGACGTAGGTTCAGGAACACGTGACTTCAGCCTTTCTCTGAAGCTCATTGAAAACAAATCGCGGTATTTCTGCAAGTTTCTCGATAATGCCGGAAATATGTGTTGCAGCGAGATGTGGAAACATCAAAGACGAAACGAATGGAATAAACATGCACAGGATTCCTTTCTTTTGCACCACATGCCCGCAAAGACTGAGGAGGCGAAAGAAATGGATCGATTTTGTGCTGGAGCGGAGGAAGATGTGGACGCCTGGAAGACCTCGTCCTTGTGCTCGATGCACGTCAATGACGAGGACTTCACAAGGCTGATGAATTCAGGTTTAAACTTAAAACGTGAACTGAAGCAGGATGACATCGGCGTTTGTGTTTATTCTTCAAAACATGTTATGCGAAAGGAAGACGAAGACCAAGAGCCACCTTCGAAGAGGGAGCAGGAAAATGCGAATGATAAGCTTTTGATAAATATTCACACCCGCTTGTCACATTCTAAGCGTTGTAACCTTCTGTGGTTTATAGTTTGACCTTACTGTTAACCCAGTCGCAAATATGGCGTAATTTTTTGGGTTTATATTCTCATAGATCGTGAGATCCGCGAAGTCTCGTTGAGTCTACGCTCTCAAAAAATACTAACACAAATGCTAGCACTTATATAAATAGATCGATGCGAGAACAATCTGAGTCACACTCGGCGAACATAGAAAACATTGTAAACCACGATGTAGATAAGGTAGATAAACTGTAGCAAGAATTCAACGAGCTCAAACAAATATTGTACACACAATTGTGTTGCACAATTCTGCAAACAATAAAAATGTTGAAAAGTATAACCGTCTTATCTCTGAAAACCTAACCACCACGACGGGGTTTCAAAATAAAAAAAGGGCACAAAAAAAATAGCAAGCGCAAAAATCCGCCAATTATATCCTACAAGAGAGTACAATCTCTTAAACATGCTCGTTAGGGAAAAAATAAGGCAGCGTTTAGAAAAATGTACACAACATAACGCAGTGAGTCGTGCAGGCCTGTTAAGCAGTCTCGACGAGTCCGTGGACGACGACAAGCGTGACCGAATAGGACCTGGGACGAGGAGGCTGTTCACGGTGGGAAAAACTAATATTTAAGCAAGCTGGGTTGAGGACACCGAACGGCGCGAAAAACAAATAACAAATGTTTTAGCAAGCCCCCGACCTCGAAGCTCTGAAAGTTGTAGCTGGCGTCATTTTAAGAAATACGATAGTTGCTTCTTTTAAGTCTTGAGCACAATACCATTAACGAAGAAGAATTCCTTCTTCTATCGGAAGAGTCTCAATCGAAGAATCCTGAGAACCAGCGAAAGTGTCCATGCTCTTTTAAGCTTGTTTTAAGCGGTCACTTCTGCCCCAATTTGTACGCCTGGGAACCCAGGATAGAATGCTTCGGTAAAAATCTAATCTTAGTTTACTGAAATAGTCTCTCTGGACAAATATTTATACAGTCATAAGAATTGAAGGCAAACTAAAACACTTACGGATTCTTTCCCGCCGCCATCGAGCAATTCAGCTCTCAGTTGTCTAACTTGACGGATATATTTGCGTCCAGCTTTCGGTAAAAAGCAGAAAATAAGTTTCCTTTGAGCAAATTTTATTATAAGACATGATAAAATGGACACAAAGATGAGAAACATCAATTTTAATACTTACGTTCACTCGAAGACGGCAAATCGGTTGTTTTGACGTCCTCAACACCATGTGGACGACATCTATGACAAGCGCAGAAGCTGCCACATGCATTGAAAGACTTCCGGTCGTCGTCGTCTCGACTCGTCGTCGTCGTCGTCGTCCCTATTATCACAGTTCAACACGTGTCCTTCCTGTAGTTCCGTGAGAACAATGTCGTTAGTCAGCGCTTCACAGCAGCCTTCCAGCTCCTTGAAGGAGTAGCACTCGCTGATATTTGCTAGCAGATCACGGCTACAGTTACCACAAGTACACGAAAATGGAAAATAATTCGATCGAAGGTATGTGAGTACTTGGCCATAGTTTTGACAGATTATAATGAGGAGCGTGTATATGCAAAATACAAAAAAGGTGAGAACTTTACCATTCACCAACACGCACTCTATTCTCCAAGCGTTTCGTTAAATCTTCTTCGAGTCGTCGCTCCTCGTATCCGTTCCTTGCGATTTCTTTTTTAGCCATTCTTCGTCTGCTATCGGCTCGTCCGCGTACGGTTCGAATGTATCATCATCTTCACACGTATTACTTGTTTCGTGGACGCCATCTATCGCCTCGACTTCGACGCTTTCAAATTCGTTCTGGCTGCTTTCTTCAGCGGTTTGCTCACTTTCCGTGTCAGATAAGCTTTCTTCCATGGAATATACTTATTTGGAGCTAATTTTTCCCTTTCTACCGGTGAATCTGGCGAACGGACTTTACTGAAGGTCAAGTGAGTGCACAGACACGAGAATCTACGTCACAGACTATGTCACATGGCCCTATTGTGAGCCCGTTGGCATTCTTATCAGCGGGGTGGATTGACCGCAATAAAATAAGATTTCAAAGATATGTAAAATTCATAAAAAAATTGCGTTTAATGCAAATCGAAAAAAAATTTCGCGGAATTTTTTTGGGTGATGTTTAGATTCAGATAAGAAAATAAAAAAAATTCGGTTGTGGGCACTTTAAGTCCACAACAGCACTGGGCTGAATACTAACTGCAACATCTGTAACAAAGTTCAATGAGCAGAAATGCTCTATGAGTCAAAAACAGAACTGAGCTGAATACTAACTGTAACAATTACAATAATGTTTCAATGAGCAGGCATGCTGCAGACATCCAACCACGAGGTCACTATAACACAGGCAAAATAGTCCCTCTGAATAGGGGATACACAAGTACAGATAAGATTAAGAACATGAACTACAGTTTTTTAGGACTTGAAGTCCCCAGAGAGAAAAGCACAATATACTTATTACATGAACAATGGGTATTAACTATACCATGTAACAGTTAAATAAAGAATAAGGCTTGTGAATTATACTTAAACAGAATCTGTAAACGGCCTAGAACGATCAAGTTAAGAAAAAGAAGGGGGTGGGTGGTAATTTTTTGTCCAATGCGTAGAAAGATCTGAGAAATATGAAGAGAAACAAGGACATGCAGATGTATGCGCATGGTATTTATTGACACATTCGAAAAGCTGCAAGGTGATTGGCCCTGAAATAGCATAACACGCCCGGCACAAGAGGTAAATTTGACCTTTGAACATAAAGAAGGAGAGCGTTTGCCTTACTAGCAGATTGTGTGACAGATCTGTTTAATTATATAACTTCTCTAATCTCCTTTTTAAGTCCCATCAACTTACAATACAATTCAATACAATACAATACAATACAATACAATACAATACAATACAATACAATACAATACAATACAACACAACATAATGCAATAATTATTTAAAGTCGAGGGCATAGGGAGTGGTCGCCCAATCTCCCGAACCAGGGGCTCGTGATAAAAATGCTGGACTAAAAAAAAAATAAAAAAATAAAAACCGATATAAATTACAATCACAATGTGAATATTTGTAGAAATTTATAGTGCTTATAAATTGGCTTATTGCTTTATGCCGTAAACGCTTTACTTAAAAACCTTGTAGTAGAGTGGAGGGTGTGACACAAGCCTCGAACAAAAATGACTTTGCACTTGGGCTAATATATCCCACTGAAACCCCGAATCCGAAAAAGTTAGGTTAGCAACAAGCATATGGCATGCCACTATACGTTAAAACTATGATACTGAAAACTCAGACCTAACTTATTACACAGCAGGTCATGGGTACCATCACCAATTATACTGAAAGTAAATTCCGTTTAATTTTATGTCATAAACTTTAATCTACACCTGTGCACTAAACGGCACAAAGGCCGATAAAAGAAAAGAAAAAAAAAAGGGCGAAATACTGAACTTTCCATTTCAGTAGCCATGCAAGATTCATGAAAAATAAACATGCATGTCTTTATCATCTCAAATATTTAGGCTAGTAATTTCGCCAGAAAGGTCGTATGTAACTAGTCCGTGCGTGCTGTCCTCTAAGAATACATGAGTTCTGACTACTTTTCTTAATTCCGTCTAGCACGTATAATCAGGCATAATGACTGCCATCAATGTCATAAAAAAGCATTCTATGGATTACAGTCTGGTTTCACGGATATTCCCGGTGCCATTTTCAACAACTGGCGTTTTTGGTGGTTTCCTTGTCCCGGGTGTCACACGAAATTCACCGTGCTGTCTTGGTCTTAAGGGCAAATCGATTTGCTGCTGTGCGGCTTCTGATGTTGAATGCCTCTCCATAATGTAGGCCGTGCACGTGCTAAGAGCATGGATAGGAGATGCGAAGAAAGCGATCGTGGCGTTCAGAAACGCGTAACGAAAGTTTTTATTGAAAGCGATATAGAGGAGTGGATTTATTGCACTATTCGCATGCGATACCCAAAACATCAAATGCGCAACCACGATGGGGACCTCATCTCAGACAACTGGCTGAAAAAACATCAAGTAGTGATTCACGTAGGTGGGCAACCAACACAATGCGAAGACAACGACAATGGCGACCAGCATTTTGACTGCCCTCCGTTTTGTGACTTCAGCTGAGGTCCTGTTAAGACTGGCAGCATTTCCAGGCGACTTGTGAAACCAAACTCGTTGCGCAACGAGGCCGTTAACCACCGCTATTATCAACAGTGGAAGGGCATACAGAAGGACAAAAAAGACCACATGGGATATCTTCAGGGCGAGAAATGTTTCTTCTAAGTCTTCAGCCCATGGCCACACCTGGTAACAATAATATCGTCCACCATCCTGGAAAACTTGGAAGAACAGCAAGTTTGGCGCCATGGTAATCAAGGAAATGAGCCAAATTATCGCGGTGATGGTTTTGTGCTTATGGAACAAGGCCTGGCTTAAAGGAAAGAAAATGGCACAGAAACGATCAAAGGAAATGACAGTCAATGTTATCACAGAAGCAGCGATAGACACTGGCACGGCATAGAATACCAATTTGCAAGTAACATGGCCCAATGTACCACCGATCCAGCGAGGGCCTTCGTAAATTATGAAAATCACTGTATCCGGCATAACTGTAACGGTAAAAATCAAGTCGGCGATCGCTAAGTTTTTAATCAGCAGATCCGTTATTCGTCTTGAAGGTGCTTTGGAGCAAGCCACGTACAATCCAATAGAATTGGCGAACAGCGCCATCGTGAAGATGAAGATGTAGGCTGAGATCAAACCAATCTTCGCTGCGATTGAGTACAGATCTGCTGAAGCGATCGTATTAGTAGGTGCGCTTGGAGAATCAGTGGCATTCATTTCTGTAAAGAAATGAATGTAAAGACAAAAAGAAGGATTAGGACGAGCATCATAGAAAGATCAACCACAAAAGAGCTACAAGACGTTTTGAGTTATCGCTATTTGAATATAAACGAAAAATCCTTCAGTTGATGATTCTCAGAAATCTTCTGAAAATTCGGGAAAACAGTCAGAAACATCCAAAACGCCTTCAGATTACCTTTGAACATTTTGTAAGGATGTTTTAAAAAAATATATTTTTTAAATATATGAAGACCCACATATATTCTGAAAGCGATAGAACAACGACTTTAAGGAGCAGAATTCCTGCTGCCTGTAAAAATTAGATCCCATAAATCCAACCACTGATTGAAATCATCAGCATGTGCATGCTTTCTACAAATGATCGTTCTCATTGATTTTGTTCTTATTAGGTTACCTAGCTAGATGATCACTATAATGTCAGCAGTGTCTCAAACGGTATTGATTTGTTCTGGTGCATTCCAAGTTTCTCCCCCTGAGTGATCAGGAAGTATGACGCTCACTGCCACAATAACATTAACTGGAGTGGATATGGGGCGGTATCTGTTTTTATTAGCCTTCTAGAAAAAAATGACTTTAACAAAATAGGCCACAGGTTTGTTAAGTCACAACATTTTTAAATAAAATTAAAATACACTGATAACATGCTTCTATTTCTTATGATTATTTTTTGTTTTCATCAATTGAAGCGCGACCGTATTACACGGAACTGATGGCATAATAACGTCAGACAGAAATGACACTAGCGTCTTATCGATACAGTATCTAGACTGGGCGGAGGGGTGCAGATTCATCTCACGGCGATTTTAAACCCGAATAACTTTTGTAATATTTGAGCAAACGCCACGTAGTCGTTTAGTGTCCATTAACTTTGATGTTACCATGGCAACAAACTTTTCACATCCATTTTTTCAGAAAAGGGAATTTCTCCTTTTAAAGTGAAGAAAAGTAGATTGTGTCGCTCGGGTGTTATTTGAAAAGCTAGAAAAATGAAATAGTCATTTCAAACAACTATCATCAGCCGCACAAACTCCTTGTATACTGGAAATCAATAGTTTGTCCTCGTTTGATTTGGCTTCGCGAGATTTCGAGCGTTATGTCAGTTTACCGCCAATTCGTGTCAAACCGACCCACGGACTCCACCAACGTAGTTGTCTTTTGAAAGGTGATTGTTGACGGCAATGCTTCCATTGAAAAATGTCACTTTACATAATCATTTAAAAACAAACCAGCTCTTTTCAATTGTCATTTCCCGCAAGGAAAAGGAAAACATTTGGAATAACTTATGTAGAGCCAATGAAAATCAGCTAATACGCAAGTTTTAACTAAAAGTTCTTGCTTCATCAGTTAAAGGAAATAAAATAAGTACTTATTTACCAAAAAGGTTATCTGATCTTTCAAAAAGTGGGTTTCATGTACCCTATTCTCAGAGAGAGAGTTACTGACAACTGACTAACGGCGTGTTATACTTCCAATAAAATTTAAGTTATTCTTTGAACGATACCACAAGACTTCCGCTATCCTGGCGTGGCAAGTTTTCCCGCGACTTTTACTTGTTCGTCGGTAAAAGGTGACCAAGCGTTCGTTGATGACTTTGAAAGGCTATGTATGTTTGCTCACATCTACAAGCTTTCCTTGATCGCGGCATCAGTACTACTCTTTTACAAACGACAGAGTAAATTTCTCTATCAAGCAACTTTGTCCATAAATCGGCGTGAAACGTGTACTCTTTTTTTTTTTTTTTAAGATGACTTTCTACAGAAAATTCTCCAAACTTCTTCATAGCCAAAGTTGTGATAACATAAATACCGATTAAGGAAACGTTGCGTCACTGCTAACACGACCGTTTTGCCCTTTTTTTTTTACAACCGAAACTTACCAAGAAAAAAATCTCACAACTTTTAAAAACTAAACATTAAAAAATGCCGAGAAAATATTTTTCTGTGTTAAAACTAACAACTCAGTATTGTCTTTAAGAACCTTATATTGTTCCTGTCAATTAAATTAGTATTTTCGATTTCTTATGGACGACAAAATTCTTTAGCGATGTTTCAAGCACTTTGACAACGGTACATTCATCTACTGGCAAATCAAACTCACCTTCGAAAAATGATGACTTAGGAACGATCCAAAAAAGGATGACTTTAAGCTGAAGACAACTGCTAGGCCAACAGTCGTATTTGTAACTTGACAGTGGATAAGTGAGTTTAGCTTCATAAAGTGTAGTTGACAGGTGTGGATGAATAAAGTGATATAGATTATTGAGCAATTAGAAACGGGAGTTGTTTCTTATTGGTCGCAATTCCCATAACCTAGTGTGCATTAAGCAAGAGCTGCATTTCAAGTACATACAGTGTGGCCAATTATAGAAAGATCAAGCGTACTATTTTTGGTGTAAGTAACAACGGGACATTAATTTCCTGTATTCTCTGTTAGCCACCAGAATTGTTGTGCACAATTTTAGGACTACTTTCTGAGAACGTTTGCCGTTTAATGCGTAATCCCTTAATCCTAGGAAGGTAGAGTGCGTTGCTACAATTCCATGAAGCATCGGCTTATTACAAACTGCGCCAACTTGTAATTAGGCAACAGCTGCGATATCGGAAAGCTCTAGAAACTGCTGCCACATACATCACCTTAAAACAACGATTAATTTCGACTTTATAACTTCTTCACGTTGCTGCTCATCATTAGCGACCTTACTCAACTACGACGGCAACGGCAACGAAAACTCGTTACCTAAAACTACACACATACCCATTGTCTGGTCTAATGTATGATAATTCCACACCGTTCTTCTTGTAGCACGTAGCTGAATTATATGAGAACATAATTAGTAGAAACCGCGTTTCCAGTTCCTCTTCTCCGAAGAACTTTTAATTTGACCATTTGACGTTGTTTTTATCTGCCGAGTACGTCATAGAAATGCATTAAGATATTTCATTACACAGAGGCATTATTTTGCTCATTAAAATTTTTTTTTCTTTGTTTATGGCGTCCGTTGTCATCACCTTCGTATTTGCGTAAGGTTCCCCACGGACTGCCTTGCAAAGTAGATCAAGTGAAAATACGAATAACTCGCCAAAGTCTCTTCCACTTTAGAATTAGAAATCATTGAGGAAGTTCTAACATGAAATAAACAACAAACTACGTGGATAGATATGTCTGGTCTTCTAAGTTACGCCGCTGGAAGTGTCTCAAATACAGTGAGGTACTCAAACTATTAAAATACTTGAGGAAACGGTCGAATATAGTTCAAGTTTTTGGCTTTAATAATCGTTAACACACTCAATCATATATCTGCAGCTAAAGTTTTTATAAATCAGCGGTTTTTGAAGCTTCACATGTTTAATAGTAATTACAGCGTGAATACTAATATCTCATATGCTTCACTTGTAAATTTTCTCCAGGTCTGATTGGTTTAAATTGATCACGTGACGTGGCAGTGAAACAAGAGTCGATTTATCATTTCTAGCAATTCATTAACAAACAGGTTGCCTTCATTGCATTATCACCCTTCCTGTCGTTCATTCGTCTTTTTAATTTCAAACTTTAATTTTCCTTAAATGTCAACTTGACGAGCTTAGAATATTAGCCTTGGACAGAGTAAACAGCTGAAATTCAGACCATTGACGGCAAAGTTAGGTTTCTTCTGTTATTTTCCAGTTATAAATTAAACGTAAAGAAACATTGAATGTTAAGAAAAATATATAGTTATTGGCCTCTATCCTTGGTGACTGTTTGCACAAATTTTTTAAGGGCGAGTCTAAAAGATCACGGAGTATTTTATTTATTCAATGGCTAAAAGGTGATTAAAGACTAGAAGAAATTTACATGCTACTTTGCAGTCTTTCACTTTTCCACTTTTTATCCCTTGTCGGATAATTGTTTTGTTCCGAATTCGACTATTTTTTATGCAATTTTCTTTTACTAGGGCCCGTTTCTCAAATGTCCCGTTAACTAAAACTTTTTTTCGTGTAAAAAAAAACCTGAACGGAAAGGCAATTGTTATTGTTAAGCTAAATGTCAGATATATTCATAATTGTTGGGAACATATACGCACGTTTTCACTAATAATTCGTGTCTTAAATCGGTTAAAATAATGAAAATAAGTTCTTATGCACCCAAAAGGTTTTCGGGTCTTTCGCAAAATGGGCTTCATGCCGACCCTATTCTCAGAAAGAGGGTTAACTACTGACAAAATTTATGACGGATACTTTCAATAAAATTTATGTTAATCTTTGACTGATACCACAAGACTTGATGCTACCCGGCATGACAAGGTTTTCAACAATTGTAACTTGCTCGTGTGTCAAGGGTGAACAAGCGGTTGTTGATGACTTTGAAAAAGCTATGTACATTTGCTCACATTCATGAGTTTTTCTTGGTCGCAGTAGCAGTACCAGTCTTTTGAAAACGACAGAGCAATTTTCGCTATCAAGCAACTTTGTCCATTAATCGGCCTGAAACGTGCATTCTGTTTTTTGAACAAGACACGCTAGAAAAATTTTTTTCCAAACTTTTACATAGTCAAAGTTGTCATAACATAAGTACCGGTCAAGGAAACGTGCTGTACATTCCTGAGGCGACTGTCATGCCAATTTTTTATTTATTATTATCTTTTTTTTACAACAGAAACTTACCGAGGGAAAACTTCCCAACCTTATTAGGGACGCAGCAACATTAAAAAAAAAAAAACGGATGAGAAAATGTTTTCCTGCTAAAAACGACGACAACTCAGTATTGCCTTCAAGCGCCTTAAAAAATGTCTGTGTATTAAATTACCGGTAGTATTTTCAATTTCTTTTGGACGGCAAAATTCGTTAGCGATATTTAAAACGCCTTGACAACAAGAAAGAACATTTATCTGCTAGCAAATCACACTCACCTTCGGACAATGATGACTTTGCAACGATCCGAGAAAGGATGATTTTTAGCTTAAGACAACTGCTCGGCCAACAGTCGTGTCGTCGTTTCTTTGGTAACTTGGCAGTGGATAAATGAATGTAGTTTCTAAAAGTGTAGTTGACATGAGTTAATAAAGGGATATAGATTATTGGCTAATTAGAAACAGAACTTGTTTCTTATTGGTCATAACCTAGTGAGTAATAAGCTATACCTGAATTTTCAATTTTCAATGATCAAACCGTGTCAGAAGTCCGTATATAAGTGTGACTTATTATTATTTTTTCGTCATAGTAACTACGGGAAATTAATTGCCTATATTTGTTGTTTACGTATAGTAGGTTGCTACAATTCCATGAAGCACGGATTATTGCAAATTGCGCTAACTTGTGACTACAACTTACGATACTCGGAGGATTTTTAAAAATGGCAACAGCAGCGATATCAGGAAACTTAAGAAGCTGCCGCCGGATAAATCAGCAACGATTAATTTCGACTTCATAACCTCTTGACGTTGTGTCTCATCACTAATTAGGGATCTTACGCAGTCACGACGGCAACGGCAACGAAAATGTCAGCCATAAATATATCCCCACATTAATTATCTGGTTTATTTTGTGATAATTCTAAAGCGTTTTTCCGGTCCCATGTAGCAGATCATCTGGGAACATAATTAGCAGAAACCGTGATGGTGTTCATGTTCTCCCAGAACGTCAAAGAAATGCGTAAAGATTTTTCTTGCACCTGCAGAGGCATTGTTATGGTGATTTAATATATATTTTTTCTTTCTCTCTAGCGTCCGTTGCTATCGCCATCGCGTATGTGCTTAAAGTTCGATTTCGTTTGGTAACTAGACTTTCCTGCAAAAGTCGGGTACCGGAGCAAAGAAACAGGGCAAGGAGGGAAGCAAAAATCTGTAGAATTAAAAACCTCCGATTTATTTTGTTATTGACAAAATATGATTGTATACTAACTACAACGGGTCAATCCTGTCACTTAGCTTACATGAGGTTTGTACGTAAGATAGCCACACGCAATAAGTATTTCGGGTTAATTTAATGATGACATGCGCACTTGTTTTGACACACTGGTGTTGTTCACGGTAGCTCAGTTTCATCTAGCATACTTTAAGCGTTGGCGTGAGTTTCCCTGCGTATTTCGCTTTTTCAGCGGGCGAAACCCTAATTTTTCTCTGTCATACCAATTTACACGAGGAGTTAGAACCTTTGTAAAAACTTAAAAAAATGTAAAACCTGATAAAGCGATTCTTCGACAGCGTAATCCTTGGTGGTACTGATCCTTTATTATAAAACACACAATTAAAATACATGTTCGTGGATTTTGGTGCAGCACTCGTATGGGTTTAGAATAAGAAGTAAGAAAACTTCAGCTTCAAGAGATCGACCAACAGAATTTTTCCTTTTCATGAGAAGTGCTAACAAGTGGAAATGGGAACCTGAATCATGGTTGAACATTTGAATGAACAGGTCCGTGGATACTCGCTCCTTCCTTACACTGGGAATGATTAACGAGCGTGCAAGTTCCCCTCTAACTTCTGACAACCTTAAAACTCAGACGGATCTGTAACTGGCCAAGCCAATACCCCTGCCTTTTGCAGCAAGCCTGCTTGAACGCTTGATCCAACCACTGATTGAAATCATTAGTATGTATATGCTATCTTTAAATAAGCGTCCCCATTGGTTTAGTTCTAATTAGGTTAACTAGCTACATGACCATGCAGTATGACGTCAACAGTTGCTCAAGCTTGATAACAATGTCGAATAAAATTACAATTCACTTAAAACATATTTCTATTTCTTTGCTTTGGATAAAAACTGTCAACCAGGTCACTCAACAACAGGACCCTTCAAGTGCTGACGATTATGCTGTTCCAGTTGCAGTGGCCTACCTAGCCTCGGACAGCAAGCGGGACTGGTTGCGGAGGTAATGGCCTGGTGTCTTCCTCAGTGTGACGTGTAAAGACCAGAGTAGCGAAAAGTTTTCTACGAAATTCGCTGTTAAGTGGGAAATAAACGCAGGGGTTGATGGAACTGTTGGCATCAGCTATCCAGGTTATTTTCAACTGGACTTCCGTCGCAAATGGGTGTACTTGATCAAGCCGGACGAACCAAAAGTAGTGATTGACGAAAACTGGAAACCAGGACAGTACAAACACCACACCATTTTTTGCCGGATAATTTTTTTAACAGGGGAAGTCATGAAGTTTAATGGTGATTGCTTTGATATTAAAAAAAACAAAAAACAAAACAAAAACAAAAACAAAAAGGTACGAATTAACGATCAGTGCGGTTCGTTTACACCAATTAAATACTTCTATTTCTAAATTTTTTTGTTTACATCAATTGAAGAAATGATTTTTCATAAATATAACATAGTTTCTGCTGGTTTGTATTTGCTCATCTGCTTTTGATTTGACCCTCGTCCACAGGAAAATACTTATCACATTGTTCTTATTATCACACCCGCTCCTCTTGGCTTAGGGGAAATACTGTCAACCGGATTACTCAATAACAGGACCTTCCAAATGCTGTCGATTATGCTGTTCCAGTTGAAGTGGCCTCCCTCGGACAACAAGCGGGACTGGTTGCGGTGGTAATGGCCTGGGCGCATCAGAGTGACAGACCAGGGTAGCGAAAAGCTTCTTGCGAAATTCGCCGTTAAGTAGGACATAAAGGCAGGGGTTTATGGCACTGTTGGCATGGGATAACCAAGTAAAAATCACCTCCACTTCCTTTGGTAATACATAAGTGTATTTGATCACGTCTCACGTACCAAAAGTAGTGATTGACGTATAGTGGAAACCAGCACAGCGCAAAAACCACACACACAGTCACCAACAAACGCACCACCTTGCGCTTAGATTTTTTCAGCGTTGGCCCGGTTGCTATCAGACACGTTTCCTGGAATTTGACGCAACCATTATTTACGACAAATTAAGGAGTAATTGGTACCTGCTACACAAAGGGGCGAGATGTACAGCGTGATGAAAACAACGATATGGAAGGTTTTCAACACGCGATAAGTTTCCTCGTAAGTGTGGTCATTTGGATCTTCCCATTGCCACACCTTCTTACAAGTACACGCGTCGGTGATGGGATCAAATACCACATGAAAGAAGAAAACATATGGGATCATCAGAACAAAAGATAAGACCCAAATGGTTGCTAACAAGATTTTCGGTTTTCGGAACAATTTTTCTCTCAAGGGATAGAAGATGGCGTAAAGTCTATCAAATGAAATAAGCATCATCGTAAAGACAGTCGCTGCAATGGAAATCGGGATGGCATAGGTCAAAGCTATACATGTGACGGTACCCAATGCTCCTCCAAACCATACAAAACCACGGTAAAAGATGAAAATGTTATAAGGCATCACTGTAAAAGTTAAAAGGAGATCTGCAACGGCCAAGTTGGCGATGAAGAGGTTTGTTGCGCTCTTAGACGAAGATATCTTTAATACTACAAACAAACCGAAGGAATTGCCAAAGAGAGCAACCAGAAAGATCATTACATATGCTGCCGTCATGCCAATAATGAAATTTGTTGAAACGCCGCGGGATCGAGATGGTGCAACAGTGTGCGTGGTTTTTCTCCCTAAGAAAAAAGGAAATAGAGAAAATAAATGTAATTTAGTATGTAAGGCGGAAGCCACACTTATCACAGACGATTTACAGTAAGGTCGTCAAAATAGAACATTGAAAAGAAAACAAACAAATCATTAAAAAAATGGAACGGCCAACAAACAGAAACTGAAAAGATAAAATGGTGCACAACACACTTCTTGATACATCACTCAATACTTAGTTTGTAATATTAATAAAACAGATTAGTATATACCACACAAGTGAATAGTGCTTTTCGGGCGCGCTGATTGGCTAGCTCGGAGGTGATTAGCCAACTACTATTCACCTCCGAGCAGCCAAAGAGAAACAAGATGGGGTGTCAGTAAAACGCGGGGTCGGGGCCGGGGTCGGGGTTGGGGTCGGGGTGGGGGTCGGGGTCGGGGTCGGGATCTCTTTTTTTTTTTTTATCATTATTATAATTTTTTTTATTTTTAACATCACAGGTCATTTGTGGGTCAAATAAGGATTAAAGCCAATATAATAAAGTTAAGTCTCTAAAGCTTACTAGCTTAGGATAGGTCATCGGTAACGACACTCGATGCAGTTCCGTATTCTGGCGGACATTGGTTCCGTGAATTGACTACCTTTTATTCTTATTATGACTATTATTTCCGAGAATGAAATAGACATGCGTTCGAATTCCTTTGTAAAGCTCGGCATTTGAATGGAATGTAGAACATTTCTCTGGAAATCTTTCCCAAAACGACGCATTAACTTACAAAAAAAAAAAAAGATTCAAAATACTTGAGAGACAATTGTTATTTTTGAAATACTTGTGCTTTAATGTAAAGAAAAATTCATAGTTTTATACCGTCAATAAACTAGCGAAATTTCTACGAGAACTCTGAAATCTCATTGCCAACATCAAAACTGACATGTAAATAGGCCTTATTACGGTTTTCGACGCAATTTTGACGAGTAGGCAAACAGGCTTAAAATAACAGTGTTTGTATGGGAATCCGATGTGAAATAATTTTCATAAAACATTGCTGCTGAAAAAATCATAAATTGGAAACTTTTGGCATTAGGAAAAGGATTTTAAGAAAAAAATTAGAGGGATATAACTGTGCCAGAAAGTGTCCAGTCGTGTTTTGAACTTTCCAAACATTTTCCAATCTCGTACCCAGAGTCTTCAGGCTTTTTGGTCAGCGGGGAAACGCCGGGAAGACTCCGGGGACATCGAATTTTATTACCGTAGGATCTCTGCGGTAAAAAAATGGAAAACGTTACGGAACAGCCAATCAAAAAATTTGAATTTTTTCGATGTCCCCAGAGTCTTCCCGGCGTTGCCCCGCTGACCAAAAAGCATGAAGACTCTGGGTACGAGATTGTACATTTCCCTGTATTTTTTTCCCGCGAACTATTTTTAGTAGCAGTTCACGGCTGGTTTGCTTTACAGACAAATGTATGGAGCACGATCATGGAAGGCGGCGGGGGTGTTCATAGTCAGTTCATGCACATTCTAGTTCAAGAATTTGTTAGTTCAAGGAAATATATTGTCTCGTAACTTGTATTTTTGGCCTCATTTCGTTTCTTAGAGGAATAAAAGGTAGTCAATTCACCGATGACCTATCCTAAGCTAGTAAGCTTTAGAGACTTAACTTTATTATATTGGCCTTAATCCTTATTTGACCCACAAATGACCTGTGATGTTGAAAAGGAAAAAAAAAAAAAAAAAAAAAAAAAAAAAAAAAAAAAAAAAAAGAAGAAGAAGAGAAAAAAAGAGAGACCCCGATCCCGACCCCGCGTTTTACTGACACCCAATTTAAACGAAGCTTTGAAATTTACATGTCAGTTTTGAACATTATAGGCGAGAATTCAGAGTTCCTGAAGAATTTTCCTCTGGCTATTGATGGTATAAAGCTATGAATTTTTCTCTACATTACAGTATTTCAAATAACAAGGGTTTTCCGAGTATTTTAAATCTTTCTTTTTCATTAATGCGTCTCTTTCGGAAGGATTTCTTGAGAGATGTTGACGATTCCGTTCAAACGCCGCACATTTCAAAGCGGAATTCGAATATTCATTTCATTCTCGGAAATGCCGGTCATGCGTGAGGTCGATTGACTGTAAAATCAAGTTTGATTTTTTATTTTTCGGAGGCAGACATTAAATGCTAGTTGCGAAGAGAGTACAGGGTCTATGACCGTAATTCCCGCCATATTCGCTATGAGACGTTCAGCTCACACACTGCGTCAAATGACTCGTCTCAAAGACGGCTTGAAAAGATTCACAAACGATTTAGCGATACTGCTGCCGTACTCGACCCTCAAGTTGGTTTAACACACTCTGCAGACGTCATTTGCACAATTTTCTTTCATAGGGCGACCTCTTTTTACAGTTTTCACTCAGTTCCTTTCGATTGTCAATGCCACTTAGTGTTTATGTGAACCTTTATTCGCACGCTCAGTTTTCCCGCGAAAAGTAAACATTTTGATTGGCTGCCATTTGACAGCCAGTCGGGTCGTGGATTTTAACCGTTTGCATATTTTAATACGCAAACGGCTACAGCGTGTGTAGCATGAGCTCTTTCCGAGTCAGAACTTTCGTTTGTCGGTAACACGGGACGCTCACACACGATTTGTTCACAAATTTGCATAACAATTGCTCGTGACCAATTCTTTCTACCTTTGTATCTATTCGGGCTGAAATCGGATGAAATCGTCCCAAAATCGGAGGAAAAGGCTTTGAAACCAATCAGAATGTCGTATTTTAATTAAATAAGCCAATTAAAAGTTGTTTGCTCAGGAAATGTTTCGCATTCCATTGCCGGTGCGTGCTATTGCTCGTAGCCGGAGCGTTACTTAATGAAGGGGCGAGACGAAATAAACAATGGACTAGCTGCAGGCGCTTCCTTTCCCTTTTCCCCTGGCGTCGCGCCCGCCCGATTCCCCTTCTCCCTTCCCCTTTCTAGCGCCTGCCACGCAGGCTAAAGCATATAAAATAGAGTGATGATTTGTTGGGTGGCAGTTTTTAAAACTCAGTTACATGGCACATGGCACAACCTTCGAGAAGGGTTTTGTTACTAGGGATTTTGCATTTCACTTCGAAATTATATTTAAGAACTAGGCTTGGCAAGCGCGCTTCAATAGGCCATTTTCATTATGACGTCACGCGCGCAAAGGCTTGTGGTAGTTGTAGTAAAGAAAATCGTATCAAAATGGCGGAAAGTCTTGCCGGTGGTTATACTTGTTGTGTTCCGGGGTGTTTTATCAATTCAAAAAAACACAAAGGTCAATTTTCCTTTTACGTGTTTCCAAAGGACCCAAAATTAAGAAGGAAATGGCTTCTTAACATTTCTAGAAAGAATTTTTCGCCGACGACGGGCCACCGTGTGTGTAGTGCTCATTTCCTAGGAGGCAAAAAGTCTTACCAAAACACCGTACCCACGGTTTTTCCTTTGAAGAAGTCACATCAGAGACCTAAACCAAAAGCAAGAAGATGTCTGATAAGGCATAAAGATACCGCGATACAAGATACTGTGATGGAATCCGCACAAAACAACGGAATTAATGGAGTCGACGATGAGGAATCCAATGAAGAAGACAAAGGTGAAGGATCAGAAATCAAAACAGTGAACGACCTGGACCAGTTGGAGGCAATAAAAACACATATTGCGCTTCTTGAACACGAGAAACAACAGCTGGAACAAAAGATAACGATGGAAAGGTTTGGAGTCGAACGTTTTGCTTTATCGGACAGTGATATGCAGTTTTACACAGGTCTTGATAATTATTTACAGTTCAAAGCTCTATTTGATTTCCTTGATGGTAACTGTTGTGCTTGCTCGCGGCTTAACTATTGGGGGTCTAACAACTGTAACTTTCAACTTCAAGACCTTGAGAAGCATGGCAAAAAGCGGTCGATAATTCCAGCAGATGAACTTTTCTTGACACTCTCAAGACTAAGGGCAAATGTCCCAGAGAAAGTTCTAGCCGACCAGTTTAAGATAAGCACATCTGAAGTGTCAAGGATATTTGTGACATGGGTTGACCTTCTATTTTCAATATTGAATCAGTTACCTATATGGGCTACCAGGGAGACTGTTAATCAGACAATGCCTGAAAGTTTCAAATATGACTACCCATACACAAGAATCATTCTTGACTGCACAGAAATCTTTATTGAGAAGCCATCTTGCTTCAGAGTCCAGGCAGAGACATATTCTACTTACAAGTCGCACAATACCGCCAAAGGTCTGGTTGGAATTGCTCCAAATGGAGCAGTGACTTTTATTTCAGATTTGTATGGGGGGCATGTGAGTGACCGGAAAATTGTCATTGCCTCTGGTATTTTGGATATTTTGGAACCACAAGATTCAGTAATGGCTGACAGGGGATTTGAAATTCAGGATTTGCTTGTACCAAAGAAGGTGTCCCTCAATATTCCTCCCTTCATGCGATGCAAGGATCAACTTGATCCTGATGAAGAGGATGAGACAAGGCAGATAGCTGCTGTTAGGATCCATGTTGAACGGGCTATTGAGAGGATTAAAAATTACAATATTTTGAAGCAAATTATCCCTAACAGCATGGCTGAAGACCTGAACAAAATTTGGAAGGTTTGCTCATATTTAACAAATTTCAAGGGGCCATTGGTTGTCTAGCAGTACATTTACAAAATAATGTACAAAAATTTTTACAAAGCTGTTGATAAGCAACTACCCCCAAATTAATGAAAGAAAAAAAAAAAACTGAGATCCTTGACAGCCTTGGTTGCTTTGGAGGGGTAGTTGCTTGTAAGAGAAGACAAGTCAATAGACGGAAGGTGGTCACATAATTACAATTCTGCAACATATCTTTAGCAACATCAGTTAACAAAATTATACACCTCACTCGAAGTCATTCAAAACCATTAAAGCACAAATATGGGTTAACAAGTCAGACTGGAATGATTTATACTAATTAGTCTTATTAAAAACAATGCCATTAATATTGCACTGCTAGCATTTTTGATTGGTTAATCACAGCAGGGTTAATCAGCTCATAATTCGTTGAACCTTGCTGCAAATATGAATTGTGGAGGTAAAAAAAACTATTTTCCTGCTCAGCAACTGCCACAATTCATCTTGAAAGCAATATTTGTTGTAGAGTTTTAAGTGAAACAAGTATTTTTGGGTTTGCTGGATATCAAAATAATTATAACCAACTCATCACTACACCCTCTTGTAGAATTATTTAGTGTTTGTACTTGTCTCAAAGGGGTCTAGTTTTTTGCTGTCTCATCTCTTTCCCTGTTTTATGCCAGTGGAAAGTTGTTTTCATTGTTAAAAAAAAATGCTTTAACTGACAGGTCTATGACTGTCAGGATTGGTTTTGTAGAAATCAACTTAGTTGGATTGAAACATTCAGTTGTGTCTTTAGTGGCATGCCCCCAGGGGCCCCACTCACATATTTTAATGATGTGGGGGTCCGAAGGAATTTTTTGGGTCCGACATTTTGGCCAAAAGGGATTATTTTGGGTCTCTGAAAGACGCCGGGATTTTTTGGGGTCACAAAAACAACAGGGATTTTTTTGGGTATTGTATTTTTCATCTCGCAAATCAACAATCACAAAAGTGCAATTTACTGCTTGTGTGGTATTACAGGATATTTCTGAGATTGTAATCTATTTGTTTTAGCTTTCCAGAAGATAAATAATAAAATTTGCTAATGCAAAAAACACTGAGGGATTTTTTTGGGTATGCTAAACAAAGTAGGGATTTTTTTGGGGTAGAATTTGGAATTTTTTTGGGTATAAAATATGAACCTCTGTCGGACCCCCCCCCCCCCCCCCCCCCGTCATTAAAATATGTGAGTGGGGCCCCTGGGGGCAAGCCCTTTTAGCAGAAGGAGCTGGGATCCACCTTGTTTTGATTAACCTTATTTTCATAATTATGTAAGTTGCTTTTGACTATAAAAAATTGCGATAAAACGTTTCGTAAAAACATTATAAAAAGGTTAAAAAACACGACGTTTCGATGTACATTACATCATTATCAAGTGAAATTAAAAATGCAAGATTGCGGCTATAAATACAAAAATGGACAATAGATATTAATTAAAATAGTAGCATTGAAAAATGCTACCGGTTAAACAAAAAGTTTCGCACGTATAGAGTCCGTTTGAGTGTTCAAGCAAGGCTTAAGTTTCTTGATGTACAGCATTTCAAATACCAAACAATCAAATTTGCTCTGACACTTTCTCAAGATGTTAAAATGGCCCTGATTCAATAGGTGTTTGCTCCCGTGAGCTTCAAGAAAATGTTTGCCAATTGCCGAGTTCTTGTGCTCAGCAACGCGTTGAAAAAGGTGTCTGGCTGTATAGCCGACATAATCTGCATCGCACAGATCACATGCAAAATAGTAAACAACGCATTGCTGATTCACGATCGACGGCTTAACTTCCCTAGGCTTAAGATCATGTTCTAATTTCCTACTAACAAAAACTGGCTGCAATATGGGGCCAATCTTATTACTTAGGTCGTTAAATTGCCTGCGAACCGCATTGGCAGCTACTTGATCCTTAAAAGGAAGGATAATTCTGATCTTACGACCGCCTTCAGGCTTCTCTTCCGCTGCCTGTTCCGATACATTACGAAGAAAATCACTAATGATGGAATCTATGAGAGCCCTAGGATAATCTAGGCGACTGAAAATTGAGCGCAATTTGTTACATTCTAAATTGAAAGCTTCTGTTGTGGAACATAGAGCGTACGCGCGATGTAACATTGTTTTCACTAAAGACACCTTGTATCGTTTGTCGGTATGGCTATGGTAATGCAAGAGTAAGCCACTGTTCGTTTGTTTCCTGTAAACTTGAGTTTCAAGTTTAGTCCCACACTTGATGATTTCAATGCCAATAAAAGGAATCCTACCACTGACAGGGAGTTCCATTGTAAATTTCATGCTGGGATGGAGACCATTCAGAGTATTGAGAAACTCAGAGGCAGCGTCACCACTAGGCATTTTAGCCAGGGTATCATCCACGTAACGTTTGTACAGGTCAGGCATCAGACCATCACGGGAGAGCTTCTCTTCCAGGTGACACATAAAAACATTAGCCATCAGAGGACCAAGAGGGGAGCCCATGGCCACCCCATCAGTCTGTTCGTACAAAAGACCATTGAACTGGAAAAGCTGGTTGGTTGTAGCAATTTCCAGTAATTTGGCAAGCTGATCCTTCTGCAAGTTAAGGCCGTAGGTCTTGTTGAACCAATCGTTGGTGAACGCTTTGTGGACTAGGATGTTAATCGTCTCACTCAAAGGTACGTTGGTGAAAAGTGATGTCACATCATAGGAGACTAAGATGTCATCCTCATTCACGGAAATGGTACGGATTTCATCAGCAAAAGCAAAGGCATCAGTGATTGTGTAGTCATTGATGGAGAGTGGCTTAAGTTTCTCTTCGAGCCATTTGGCGAGATTGTAATTGTAGGCGCCAGTTGCTGATAAAATGGGTCTCATACTCAGTGTGGCTTTATGGGTCTTCGGAAGGCCATACAAGTGTGACAATCTGGAACTCTTCGGAGAAAGCGAGTTAGCGATCTCTTCAGGTAGAATTTGACGTAAGGCTGTGCGCAACTCTTTTTCTTTCTGTAAGAGCGGGTGGAAATGTTGAGCTGGACGTCCACGCCTCTTTGGTCGCTTTTCATCAACATGTACGAACTTAGAAGTGTTATCGATTGAAGCAGCGCTTAGAAGACGGATGTATTCGGTCTTGTCCATTACCACTACGCCAGAACCTTTATCAGGCTTGGTGATTATGATGTCGTCACGTTTCTTCAAGCGATTAAGAGCATTCAAAAGAGCCTTTGGTGGTTTGGGGCTTGTACGATGGATATAGTTCAAGGCGATTGAGCGTAGAGTTGAGCTTGCCAGTTCCTTCTCAGAATCATCCAACAACGGCTCTATTTTCCAATATGCTTTCTCAAAGCTCGCATGTATGTCGATGGGCGAGACCTTTTGTGGTACTGAAAACTTCAGACCTCTGCAGATAAGAAGCTTCTCGAAGAACGTAAGGCGATAAGAAGATAGGTTGTTTATATGCTCATTGACATCAAGCTTCTTTGATATTAATCGCGAGATTTTGCTGACATGGCCCTTCATCATTTCTTCGTACTGGTTGTTGCGTAGAACACTCAATGTTCGCAAGATGGCGATGAAGCGAAGCAAAGAGCATTTATCTCGGAGATCTTTGTAAGCATTCTGTACTTCTTCTCTGAGGTGTTTGAGCTGGGAGAGTTTGAAACTCAATTCCTCTTCGATGACATCCTTTTGATAAGTTTCTGAAGATTTCTTCCATTTGCGTGCTCTTGTACGGTCGACTTGTGCGAAAGTTGGTGTAACACCAAAGTTCAAACATAAACGTAAAAATTCAATGGCGCCTTCGCATTTGATGAGGCGTTGACTACACTTTTCAAGACGTCTGAAAAAGTGCAGTTGGTTATCCCGTTTGAGTATACGAAGAAGCAAAGACTTAGAAAAACATTTGACTATAAAAAATTGCGATAAAACGTTTCGTAAAAACATTATAAAAAGGTTAAAAAACACGACGTTTCGATGTACATTACATCATTATCAAGTGAAATTAAAAATGCAAGATTGCGGCTATAAATACAAAAATGGACACCCTGATACCCTGGCTAAAATGCCTAGTGGTGACGCTGCCTCTGAGTTTCTCAATACTCTGAATGGTCTCCATCCCAGCATGAAATTTACAATGGAACTCCCTGTCAGTGGTAGGATTCCTTTTATTGGCATTGAAATCATCAAGTGTGGGACTAAACTTGAAACTCAAGTTTACAGGAAACAAACGAACAGTGGCTTACTCTTGCATTACCATAGCCATACCGACAAACGATACAAGGTGTCTTTAGTGAAAACAATGTTACATCGCGCGTACGCTCTATGTTCCACAACAGAAGCTTTCAATTTAGAATGTAACAAATTGCGCTCAATTTTCAGTCGCCTAGATTATCCTAGGGCTCTCATAGATTCCATCATTAGTGATTTTCTTCGTAATGTATCGGAACAGGCAGCGGAAGAGAAGCCTGAAGGCGGTCGTAAGATCAGAATTATCCTTCCTTTTAAGGATCAAGTAGCTGCCAATGCGGTTCGCAGGCAATTTAACGACCTAAGTAATAAGATTGGCCCCATATTGCAGCCAGTTTTTGTTAGTAGGAAATTAGAACATGATCTTAAGCCTAGGGAAGTTAAGCCGTCGATTGTGAATCAGCAATGCGTTGTTTACTATTTTGCATGTGATCTGTGCGATGCAGATTATGTCGGCTATACAGCCAGACACCTTTTTCAACGCGTTGCTGAGCACAAGAACTCGGCAATTGGCAAACATTTTCTTGAAGCTCACGGGAGCAAACACCTATTGAATCAGGGCCATTTTAACATCTTGAGAAAGTGTCAGAGCAAATTTGATTGTTTGGTATTTGAAATGCTGTACATCAAGAAACTTAAGCCTTGCTTGAACACTCAAACGGACTCTATACGTGCGAAACTTTTTGTTTAACCGGTAGCATTTTTCAATGCTACTATTTTAATTAATATCTATTGTCCATTTTTGTATTTATAGCCGCAATCTTGCATTTTTAATTTCACTTGATAATGATGTAATGTACATCGAAACGTCGTGTTTTTTAACCTTTTTATAATGTTTTTACGAAACGTTTTATCGCAATTTTTTATAGTCAAATGTTTTTCTAAGTCTTTGCTTCTTCGTATAACCGAAACAAAGGCTTCGTAAAATCTGGGTTTGGTTTAAGGATTGTCGACGATTTGCCTCTCTCAACCACGACAAATGACAAATTCATTTTGCCCATTTTCAGGTCGTTTTAAAAAACCAAACATTTTCCATAGACAGGGGCAAAAAAAAAAAATAATAAACATATATAGGCTATGGCAATTAGAAACCATTTGTTGTACTATACTCATTTGGAATTAAATTAAGTTTCTTTTCGCCTGTAAGTGTAGTTTTTAAAACTTTAAAATGGGGGTGAATATACGCAGTCTACGCAGTATCAGATAGCCAAGTTTTTTCATGACGCCATGGTAAAGTTAATAGCGAAACGAAAATAGAGCCTGGTCGGAGGTTATATAAGCCTTAACCCGAATTAACTAAAACAGGGTAAAGATTTTCAAACAACATTCGAGAAACTTCAGCAAGATACCGCTCCTAACCTGATTGCCGTCGACGACAAATAACAACAATTGTTTACAAATGTAAGCTTATTTTTTCCGCCGTGAAATTTACAAACGATAGGTTTCACAAGATCGGTTTTTGCTTACCCAGATACAATGATCCCAGAAAAAATACAATAAAATAGTAGAAGTACATTTAATAACAAGACACAACGGCTGTAAACGTTCAACCGAAATAACCAGCAACTTGAAAATCTAAGCTTATCAGAGAGAGAGGCAATTTTTTTTTCAATTCACACACTCAGTGTAAGCTTAAGAAACTCACCCTGAAAAAAAAAAAATTTTACCTGCACTCGATGTGGTTTATCAGTCCTATAAGCTGCAAACTTACAAAGCTCAAAAATGAACTGTTGTGTAAAGAGTGACAACGCTCGCTATTCCGGCAAGCGTTAATATTTTTGTCTTTCTGTCCGTCCGCTTTCTGAACCACTTTTTGGGCCACGCATTCTTGAATACTCCGCTTTTAACGCAGTGGTAGCAAAGGCCGTTGGTTTTCCTTGTTCAAGTTCAATTATGTTTCTGCTGGGCTGCTGACAGAATATCTGTTCCTGTTCAACAAAGTAATCTTCAATAAATTCTGCTCCAGTCAGATCAACTCGCAGACTAAGCGGTGCGAATGGATTACAAGTTTGCTTCTTTCAGTTCCTTCAACAGCACGAGAAAGGCTGTTAAACTCTTATCCGCTTCAAACAATGTTAAGAACGATTTTAAGCGGCCATCATTGACTATGAACCACATTTCAGAGTCGATAATTAGAGGAGTTTTTCCGAAAATTGTCAGGTCCATCGCTAACTCGACCGTCGCAAGTGTCAACTGTCATTCAGCTTTGTCAAACGCTGCAACATATCGCAGAGGTTTTCGCGCCTTTTCCGTTTAGTCATGTGATTTGACTTGTTATCTTTTTCGTGTTTACTCACGGTAAAAAAAAAGGCGTGTGAAAATTTAGCATTTCGATTCTATGGCAGTTTTTGCTTCGATATCTTTGACAGTCTATTTCGTTTCTTGTTTTGAAACCTCCGATTCAAAGACACTTCCGGTAAAATGTAATATCCAATCAGATTTCGATTTGCTGGATTTTGACATTGATTAGCCCAGAGGTCTTGCTTCCTTGGTGCTGACCAAAAGGAACGCAGCCTCTGGGAACGAGATTGGGCTTTCCCCGGCCGTTCGCCTCGGATACGTCATCGAAAAGAATTGACCGTGAGGGCCTGGGAGAAAGCCGTACAGGGACTAGGCAAGGGTTGCAGCACTTAGCTTCTCTGTTTGCCAAGTTCGGTATTTAGGAAATTAAGAGTAAATGTCCCTAAGCATCAAATATAATCGTCAAATCGCGGACACAGCTCAAAATTCGATTTCACTCATACTTTTTCTATAGATAGGCCTTTGACCCAAACTAAACAAAACGGGGTTAGTTCGTTTTAAAATTCGTTTCCGTAAGAGTAATTTAATAAAAACGTTTGCGTTGGTTTTGAGGCTAATTTGGATCGAAATTTCACAATATTCATAGCATTCTAGTGTTCGTTAAAAATACACTGTAAATCTTCCTTTACTGGAACTTTATAGTCTGGTCTCTAGAAAATTCCGCAGTGATAAGAAAGGCGGTTATTTTCTACCTTAACAACGGTCATGGGTTTTTTCTTGAAGCCACCTTCGATACTCTTTTCAAATAGTTTTGAGGTACCTTAATATAACTCCCTAAAAATCATGTCGGTACTCCAAACTAGGACCTCAAACTATACTGCAGATACAAATAAAGGATAGATGTCAAAATGTGTGCTGGCATTTTTTTGGGATGTCGGTTAGTTGTGTGATACGACTTCATTGAAGTTTGCTAATATGACAAATTTGCCGACGGACGCCATTTTGAAAACTAAGGGGCAACACTAAAATCAGGAATCCGGAATCCGGAATACGGAACAGAAAACTGCACTCCGGATCCAAAGGAATCCTCAAGATTGATCAATTAGTACTCCAAACTAGGACCTCAAACTATACTGCAGATACAAATAAAGGATAGATGTCAAAATGTGTGCTGGCATTTTTTTGGGATGTCGGTTAGTTGTGTGATACGACTTCATTGAAGTTTGCTAATATGACAAATTTGCCGACGGACGCCATTTTGAAAACTAAGGGGCAACACTAAAATCAGGAATCCGGAATCCGGAATACGGAACAGAAAACTGCACTCCGGATCCAAAGGAATCCTCAAGATTGATCAATTAGATTGTACAAAAATTGTCTGAAAATATTGTCAACGCAAATGTTATATTTTTCGATTCGTGGCACCAGAGAAAAAATCTAATTAAGTCATTATTTCCCGCAAATGAAAAATGATTGGTCTCTTGGTTAAAACATTTAAAAACGATCGAGCGTACAGTAAAGAAAAGAAATTTGATAGTCTATATCTTCATTTTGAAACTATGTTAAGGTTTTCTGGAGACAATCTTTGTACAACCTAATTGTTGAATCTTGAGGCTTCCGCTGGAACCGGATTCTGGATTCTGGATTTCGGATTTCAGATTCCGGGTTCCTGCTTTTAGTGCTGCCCCTTTGGAATGGGTTTCCTGGAGAACCAGACACTGACTGAGCATGTATTTGAGTTTGTTTGTTTGTTTGTTTGTTTTTTTTCGAAAGCGTCAGTCCAAAATTTCCCTTTTTTGGTGGTTCAAATATCCAAGAATAAAATGTTTCGGGACTACTACAGATTTTCACATATCCGACAAAGAAATGGATTGAAATAAGCTTACCTGTTTGTATCAAATTACCCTTGTCGAAGGGCCGTTTCTCGCAGTACACGTCACATGGCCTTCCGTCATTACTTTACCCCTTCAATTTACCTCAAGACGGCAGTATAAGTCCAAAGTGTATTGAACTGCATAATGTCTATGATTATGTCCCTGTTCTGTCCAAAACGGTGTGCTGTGGCCCACGGCAATCGTGAAACCGTAGCAATGACGAGTATTGTTTGAATACGTGCCTCGGTTAAAGAGTCTCTTGCAAAGTGAAGAAAGCAAATCAGTCGAAACGAAACTCGAAATGGAATAAAAACAAATATCATGAAAGGATAAATGCCGTCATTACATCAAATTCGAAGCAAAGACAGTTATCTCGCAAACCCGGTTCTCAGTTTAATAACACTTATTAGAATATTTACTGAAATGAACAACCTTTCGGAGCCGACTCCGTTCTGTCATGTTTCCGAAATGCGGCTGTTAACCGAAAGCTGATACGTCTGGTCAGAAGAAGGAAAATGTCTTTCTCTCTTTTGGTCGGTGGCGAATGTGGATGTGATCCAAGAAGTAGGATTCTGTCGTGTGGGATCCTACCTCCTGTGTCGTGCAACAAGAGTGTATCAGGTCACAAAAAACTGTTGAAATTTAGTGGCTGTGAAACGGAAGTCGAGCTCATACTAGCAAGAAGTGCCAGCCTGTTTTCAAACACCGCCGAACATCCAGGAAATGACCATATGTCCCTTGCACCGTGAACGTTTGGGTATTGCTTGGCGGTAATCGCGTACCCTGATCTCAGTCGGTTCGGGAATGTCGAGATAAGGTTGGCGATCGATAAAGTCATGCAGCTTGGCGAGCGAGAAGAAGTTACCAAATTTCCCAGTTAAAATGTTGAGGGAGCTTTGTGAGAATCTGGGATTAAATGTGGATGGAACTTACCGTTCATTGATCTGCTTACCCAGCTTGTTGGGGAAAGATCATGTGCACGTAAATGTCACCTGCCAAAATTATTATTATTATTATTATTATTATTATTATTATTATCATCATTATTATTATTATTATTATTATTATTATTATTATTATTATTATTACAGTCAACTCTCTTGTAAGCGACCACCCTTGGTGCACGACAAAGTGGTCGCTTACGGGAGGTGGTCGCTTACGGGAAAGATCAACAAACTAAGCCTAATACTGGATTGATTAATTAATTACAAAAAAATGTTACCTTAGCAGCTAAAATCAGGCAAATAGAAACTTATTTATTTGATTTTTTTCACATTTATTCATTCTTTTTATGAAACTTTGTATAACATGGTTCATGGTTCATTTTGGAACAGATCACTGTAACAATTCCCGTTTACCTAAACATCTAATTGTAGCCATCTTCTCTGTCTGTAAACTGTCATTATCTGTCAGCAGTACGGGGAAGCGTCATCAAAATTGAACTTTTGTCACTTCTGAGTAATGATTTACATGCGATCATACGTGATTATGTTGTGTGGTCGTTTACCGGAAACAGAAAACAAAAGAATGTGTAATTTCTGGCCTAAAAAGTGGTCGCGGTCCCTTAAGAAATTTGAGTGGTGGTCGCTTACGAGACAGCTCTTGAAACAGTATTTAACTGAGAAAACGGAAGGTGGTCGCTTATGAGAAGTGGTCGCTATGAGAGAGTTGACTGTATTATTATTATTATTATTATTATTATTATTATTATTATTATTATTATTATTATTATTATTATTATTATTATTATTATTATAACCTTCCCAAATCTCACATTGTAAGCTGCAATTGGACAGTGCAACATAAGCTAAAGTTGCCAAAAATTTGGCATTAATAAAGGAGTGTTAGGGAAGACAAGTCTGCCAGAATACGTTTTCATATAGAATTGTTTATTTTGACGAACCCCTTAGGTGTTTAGTTTATGTGTGGTTGGTGCACTTCATGCAGTCCTCGTTTGATCAGAATTGGATATAATGAAAGTGTTTGCAATAGGTTAAGGACGAAGATCGAAGGGCCAGACTCTCTACCTCCGCTAGAATCTGGGCTAAAATAAATTCTTTTTCTTTTTCAGTCACAATTTTTGAGCGACAAATAGAAGACGCTGTGCGTGAGTTTGCCCCGCGCGCGAAAGTCCTGCGAAACGGTAACTGTCTTGTCGCGCGCGACCGTGAGTTTCATTTTAAAGAAAATGGGTGGGAGGGTGGGGGCAGAGACCCTTTGCAAAAATGACTGACATTTTAATATCCTTTTGTTTGCATTCAAATTAGCCTCACTAGCTTCGTTATTGAGTTTAAAAATCAAAAGAGTATTTTACCTTGAACGAGGCTAGTGAATGCAACAAACGGGAATGTTAAAATGTCAGTCATTTTTGCATAAGGTATTTGAAAACCCAGTTATATGGTACAAGCTGATCACAGTCAACTTAAAAACATTTATTCATTTTCTATTTTTAGTCAACCTTAGCCTGAAAGTGCTTTAAAAAGCCTTGACTTTTATTTAATCTTTTTTAAGTTCGTAAAACAAATGTGTACTGCAGTAAGCCACCCATTTGCCGGTTTATTGGTTGGAGTTCCCGTTGAGTTAATTCACGTCTTCCTAGACAAATAGCGACAAGAAGTTTATTGTCTTTTTTCGCTTAGCTCAAGTTATAAAATATGTTTGCCAGTTTTGACCTTTTCCAGTCTCAAGGTTCGCGTAAGCGAGTTTTGCCAAAGAAGGGGTATTGGAAGTTGCGTGAGCGTGACGCAAAGTAACACAAAGTGACGTTCCGTGTTGATCACGTGAATTTCTGTAAAACTGTATTCGAAATAGACGAAAATACTGCACAAATTTCTGGTTGGAACGGCTGAGCTCGCGGTGAAAGATTCACAATGGTTTGTAGCTTGGCTTGTATAGTAGGGAACGTAAGATCAAACCGAGAACTAAGAAAATAACGGCAAAGAAATCAAGTTTGTTGAAGGTCAGTGACAGGAATGAGGTGAGTCACGGCAAAAATGTAGAAATTATGCAAACCCATTGCCAGACGCGATTTTGTTATGTTAACTTGCTACACTTTAGGTTATGATTTCAATTCACAAAAAAGAACATAAAAGGGATTTACCGCAGTTGATACTTCGTACAAATAGATGTTTCAAGCGGCTTATTTGAATAAAACAATGTAAGTTTTATAAACAATTCAAGTGTGTTTGTTGTTCATTTCAAAATGGCGGATAGTGAAAATATGCTCAGTTTAGAAATGTTTTTTTCTTAACGTACGAAAGATCCCAAGACATTGAAGCGGTAGAAACTGAAAACTATCATAAATTGTACCCCCGGAAGGTTTTTCGGTGAGATTTTTTGAGTACCACAGGTAGTTATGGCTAGTTTGTTGGAGGTCCTAACAAAGCCTTTAAGAGAAGCCGTTGGCATTCCTTAAAAAAAAAAAATCGTAAAATATTTATAAGAAGAGTTGCCTGGCTATGTTACAAGTCAGAGAACTAAAAAAGCATTTAATGAATAGGATTTGCGTGTAAGAGATTCAAAAGTTACGATTGCTTGATTCGGTAGCTTAATGAAAGTTGACATTATTTGAGGCTTTGTTGACCAAAAATGCCGTTGATAATTTAAACTTCGTTTCTCGTAAACGAGTGGTTATTTGGTTAAATGGATGTCCTTTTCATAAGTGTGGTACTAGGGCCTATCAATCTACAAAGTATGAGCGAATTCGAATTTTGAGCTGTGTCCGGGATTTCTTTGGTTTTTACAGACATTTACTCTTAATATCTCAGTGCTAAAAAGCCAGGATAACAGAAATAACACTGAATAAATTGCTTCAGGTAATTTTGCGACAGAATTTAATTTAAAACACCCTTACTGGGGAAAAGAAGATTACCTGGCCGCTGACTATCAATAGGCCGTGGGAAAAAAAAACTTAATTAAAAGTAAAATTCAAACGCTACCCTAGCGAGCTTCATTTGTATACAATGCATGGGCAAAAAAAACGTTATAGGCCATGAACAAATTGAGCTCACGCCTTACCAACGGGCAGCGTACAACGACAAAGCTTTGCATCATTGCTTCAGTTCTGGTGGCACGTATCGATTAGATCTGATAGTAAATGGCAATGCAATTGCAGTGTTTGAATTTTTATTCCGGCAAATATCTCAGAAAACCATGGTTACTTGTATGTGTCTTAGAATTTCCTACAATAACGTCGTTAGTCGGTTTTTCCGCAATTTTCGTGCAGTTTAGCACTGCCATATTAATCCCTTGAACAAATAAAAGATCACTTGGTTTGAACATGATACTTGGTAACAGCACGCATTGCAAACAAAGTGGCTGACAAGGGAAGGGTTCTGGCAGTTACTTTGATTCTACTGTCGTTGCTGCCAGTTATAGCTACTTATCGGTGCCATGGAGTTTTTCTGTGTTACCTTCTCATTTCTAGAAAGCGACAACAAGTTGCCATGATAAACGCGGCTGTGGAATACAATAAAGCACTCGCTCGAATGTAAAAAGGAGAATTATTCGATGAAGACGATTTCAAAGAGAACCAGGCCGTACGGATCAATCGTGGAGAAACTTCTTTCTTTTTTTTCTCCTTTTATTTGTTATTTTATTCTTTATGTTCCTATACACAATGTAAATACTATATCCAAGTGTAAATAAAGAAACTGAACTGAACTGAGGGCAGGATGGAGGAAAGCGAATGGAAGAAACATTTCAGAATGAATCGGGATGTTTTTGTGATCCTCGCTCTGATGAATTGCGAGTCATTATTTTTGTCCAGTCCGGATGTTTGATTTGACATATCATCATGCTTGGGTGTGGAAGAACGAAATACGAGAGGACTCTCCGATCTTGCAGTCGAAATATTTTCGGTTTCTGGCAAAGTATATCTCCATTTAGCCCCGCGGCCAGCCCCACGGTGCAAGCGGGCCGTTTGTTATCAACGTTCAAAGGGTCTAGAAACAAGTAAAAAGTTGTCCCGGGTAGGCGAGTTATCACTAGCGGAGCGTTTACAAGGCAGCTAGGGTTAGCTTGGCACTAGGATAACCCTAGCGCTCAGCTAGGGTTATCAGCAATGTGGGAGCGCTAGGGTAACCCTCCTGCTAGGGTAACCCTAGCACTAGGGTAACCCTACCTGCTTGTAAACAGGGCCTAAGGCTTGTTGTGGAAAGTTTGCACGCCGTAGAGATTAACTAACTCTCACTCTCGTGACCGTAAATTCCAAGAAATCCAAGAATAATTTAGTATCTGCTAACACGAAAACTTTTGACCCATTCAACAGCACGAAAATTTCCCCGAAAATTAAATTTAGAGAAGTTGTTGGTAAATAAGCGACTTTCCGCTTAGTTTCATGTTTTGTATTCAAATATCTTAGAACACCTCGGTAACTTGTCACGGTGTCTTAAAATTCCCTACAATAACGTATTCAGTCGGTTTTTCCGCAGTTTTCGCGCAGTTTAGCATCATCGCGGCTTCTGTAGCACGTATCAATTAGAGCTCAATTCATCCGCCATCTCGACAAATATTTGGTCCAACGGAATTTGGAATCTCGTCGCACTAAAACTTTCCTTTCAACTTCTCGGATTTGCGTGTCAGCACGATTTCCCGTTTGGAGTTGGAATTTCCATATTTGGGTTTATCTTTCAGCTTTTCGGTCATTATACTGAGTTGATTGATTGTGACATTTCGCTTTCGTACCATGTTCAAACCAACGGAGCTTTTATTTGTTTAAGGGATTAATATCGCAGTGCTAAACTGTACGAAAACTGCGGAATAACCGGCGTTTGAATTTTACTTTTACTTCAGTTTTTCCTGCGGCCTATTGATAGTCGGCGGCCAGGTAATCTTCTCATCAGTAGAGAAAGAAGAAGTCTTTCTCTGTAGCAAAACATGAAGAAACTTCTTCGTGATGTTTTAATACAGCTTTTAATTAGTTAAAATTTTATTGTTTATAACATGTTTATGTCCATGAATAGCAAGAAGAGCTAGGCAAACGGAGGAACAACTGAACACACCAGAAACGCAAACGAACGAACAAGCGGAAACCCGGGCGAACGAACAACCGGACAAGCGAACGGATAGCCGAATGACCAAGTTAACGATGAGAACGAACGAAGCTAGAACCGAGTAAACGGACCCGCGAAACTAGATGAACAGCTGAACAACCGAGTGGACAGCTCTTTTATTTTCATTCATAAGCGTTTTTAAGGATCGTTTTTTTCATGGATATTTCAATGCAAACACAAAAGCACATATCCTTTCTGAACGAGTGAGAAACGAGGTGGCTTATAGTTCTCACTGCTTTAATGCTAAGTAAATAACGATGATCTTATGCACGGATTTTAGTGAGCTTAACAAAAAGAAAATGAAGAAACAGCATAGATTGACAAAACAAACTGACAAGTTTCGTCTGCTCAGAAGATCTGTCATTCTCGTCAGGGGCACAGTGAACAGACCTGGTAGAGAATTCAAAAAACGCTAAACAACGAAAAGCACACGAGGAAATTATATAAACGTCGAGGGAGAAAATTTTGAAATAAATTCAAGGTGAATCTCTCTACCACACGTACAGTGTTATCTCTGTTATCCTGGCTTTTTCGCACTGAGATATTAATTTCCTACTGAACTGCCGAACTTGGCAAACAGAAAAGCTAAATGCTGCAACCCGAGTAGAGTATGATGACGCAACTGATTGACATTTGAAACGGAAGATAAACTTAACTGTTCCGTGAATAAATAAAAATCTTCGTGTGCCATTCAAAATTTTATTTGGTCGAACATTTGCTGAGATGGCGGATGAACTCAGCTCACGAAGCCTGTTCTTGACGGCTTTGGAAGCCGGCTCTATGATCATGTTAAACGCTCTCGCACTGCTGGGCAACATTCTCGTTTGTATCGCAGTTTACAAGAACACGAGGCTCCGTACAACGACAAACCTTTACATCATCGCACTGGCTGTGAGCGATTTGCTGTCCGCCATCTTTGTCATGCCTTTTTCAGCTGGAGCACTTATTGCAGGCAGGTGGCCTTTTGGTGAAAAGGTTTGTGAAATGAGCGGGTATTTCACCGCGTTTGTGGTGTGTGTTTCACCTGTAACTATGGGTTTGACCGCAATTAACAGATTTACGAGAATATGCAAGTCAGATCAGCAGTACAAACGATTCTTCTCGCAAAGGAAATCTCGCATCTTGCTCGCGTCTGCCTGGGTCTTTGTAGCGTTGCATTTCATTCTTATGACTTTTATCACAGGTCTGCAAGAGTTTCGCTTTGTCCCGGGATATGCACTATGTTTAAATGTACATTTGAACAAAGTCGGGACTTCAATCCATTACGTCGTTGTCCTTGGCCTCTTTTTCGTCCTTCCACTGGTTGTGACACTATTCAGCTACAGGAAAGTTTTCAAAAAGATTCGAGAACACAACATGGGTGCGGCAAAAGCTCTCCAACCACAAGCAAGGATTCCAGGAATAAGCTCGCGCGAAATTCGAATTAGCAAATCTCTGTTTGTCGTCGTGTTTGCATTCATGGCGTGTTGGGTGCCTCTCTGGATCGTCAATCTGTTGAGTCGCTTCCGTGTTGTGGCGAACATGCCAAGAAATGTTCAATTAATTTGCGCTTTTTGCTTGTGTCTGTCCAACGCCATCAATCCGTTCATCTATGCAGGAATGAATCCCCTTTTCAGGAAAGAATTTCGAAACATTCTTCGCTGTAGATGTGGCCGGTTACTTCAGGAAAGTTCTGAAGCATCAAAAGAAAGCACAGCTTCACGGAAGGCACAAACCGAAACAATAAACGATGAAAATCAAGGAAAGCGGCACAAGAGGTGATGAATGTCAAGACAATAAAGGAACAGAACTCAAGACAATTAGCTAAATTGTAAATAATAATAATAATAATAATAGGTTTCTGAACAGGCTATACGCCACCCAATACGTTATAAAATCGGGTTTCCGTAGTCAAACAAAATCGCGAGTCAAATTCATGTGTTAAAATCCTAACCGGAAAATCGTGACATCGAGATACCTATAAGTTCAAAATCCCGATTTTCATGTAGAACGCAATTCAGCTTATTGCGCAATTAAGTCCGCAAATTGCCTTGTAATTTTTTCAATATCAGTAAAATCAAACCCAAAAAAAATCCTTGCGATAAAGGAGATTAAGGAAACTTCGTACAGAGAGCGCAGGCAACTCTATGAATACTAAATGCATGGGAATCATTAGTGTTGTTGTTTCCGTTGACTTATCGATTCTAGACTTCCCTTCTTGAGGAAAAATAGATCCTACCGCTGTTTCAGTCTTCCGCCTTTTATCTCATTACCTTCGACCTATTTTGTTTCTTCTCTATGTGGAGGGTTTTAGTATGGTATAGATTTACGTATTTGAGTACTTAAATAGAACACTTTGCGAGAATCTGGAGTTCATGGTCAATGCATGCGCCAACGGCCTATTGCTGGTCAGCGGCACACAACATTAAAGTAAATAGTATCCTGCAACAATGTATTCAGTGTTATTTCTGGTCGGTTCCTGGCTCTTTAGCACTAAGATATTAGAGATCTAGAGATTAAGAATCGCGTTAACGGCAAACGGCAAACGTGAGATTCGCGTTTATGTTTTCTTGAAAAAAAAAAAAAATGAGTACATAGGTGTTGGGCATTCTGAACGAAAGATGAAGCAAGTATCTGACTTATCGGATTCCCACACGGCAATCTTGTAACACAGTTGTAAAGCATTTTTCTGACGATTTTCCGCGTGTTTAAATAAAGTTTACATTAGAGCAGTGCAAAATAATTCTGACCTTTGATGCTAATGTGACGGGATGTTTTTCCACTCTAAGCGAACGGGAACGTTACGGGCTATTCTGCACTTTAATGGGAAACTTCTGCGACAATTCTTGGGGAAGATTAACTCAAAGGAGAGGTCGCTTGCGAGAAAGGGCCGTCACTCCCTCAAGGTACTGTAACTGGATGGCAGAATTAACAGCGATAACTTCACTTTTGGTTCCAACAGTAGTTTATTTTTGAAAAGTCGAACCGACAAAGTTCGTCCAATAGTAAAGGTTGTAATCATGTAATCACTTAGCGCTACATACAGAGTTGCATATATATGATTTGTACAAGTGTCGGAATACAGTACGTGTGGATGTGAAAAGCAATAACAGAGGACGCGGCTGTACTTTGAATAACGCGTAGAAGATCAAAAAAGCCAAGTTTTAGCACCAAAACCTCACTATCTACTACACCTGTTAATCAAAGAGAACTTGTACTATTCAATTGTCCTTCTTGAGGTGCGTAAACGTAGCAAATGAGTTTTCCGAAGTGTCAGTGAACGACTCGTGCCGCGTAATTACGGTTATCACAGTTCACAAAGAAACTCACTTAGTATTCATAAATAAAAAGTTGAGCTATTCATTCACAGGGCGGAGCCGGATCTGTAAAGGCTTAAAGATAAACGACAAACTAACTAGTTGTTGATTAATCCAGAAAACGTAATTACAGAATGGAATTTTTTTAAAGAGTACAGTATTCATTTGAAACGAAACCTATTGAAAAGAAACCAACGCTTCCTGATTAACCTTATTCAGGTCTAAGAGGATAATTTAAAAATATTTCCTTGCATAGCTACTGTCGGCTTATCTAATTATTTTCTCTTTAGTAACAAGCATGATATATAAGGTTTTCAAGATCTTTTGCACAACTTGGCAAATGACTGAAAAGCTAACACGGAACCTAAGGTTAGCATTGCTCTTACTAATTGAGCGATATATGATATAGAACCCATAATAACACAACCTTAAGCCACAAAATATACTTGGATAAATATGAAATATCCCTATAAATTCGAATACGGGTACGATAAATATCGACCGAAATTTTCCCTAACATACGCCTTCCCTAAAACAAAATAAGTAATTTGTTGTCAAACTGCTGATGGGGTAATAATAATTGCCCGCTGTCAATATGCTAAATGATTGTTTATTTTTTATACGCGCACAACGGTCCTAATTTGTCAATCTACAACGAAAAGGCCAAAATTACACAAATTCAATCATCTATTTGGTTTTCCTTCCTAACTCTAACGCAAAACTACTCAATTTTACTTCAGAAACTGAAAACAACAAACATAACTAATGGAGGGTAATGGTAATGGTATTTATATACCGCATTTTCTATATGCATATTCAAATGCGTTTTACATTACTTCAGTGCAAGGGTGGGATCGGACATCAACATATATAGCTAGGCGCCGCTGGCAGCCGCTATCAATCTCACCCAACCTACCCAACCCATGAAATCATGAAATAGCACAAAGACCAGACTAGCAGACAGCACACCGGGAACTCCATGCCCTACTCTTTGCGATTAGTGTGTGGGTACTTTAAAGTCCTACAGGGTTATGAACATTGAAGTGTTGTGGGACGGGGCCTACGGTTTATCGTCCTTATCAGAGAAGACTAGAAAGTCTAACCATTTGCAGATGTCATTACAAAGGCAGCACTTTCTCCTCTCCTGAGTGTTGGTCCGGCCGGGGTCTGACCCACGACCTCCCGCACGGTAGTCCGATGCTCAACCACTTGAGCCAACCGGGTAAACATCACGGTCACATGGTCAAGTTTGCCGAAAACGTAATACTAGATCTCTCTATTAATTCCCTAAACTGCTGAAAGGTAAACAGGATAAAATATGGAAAGATAAATGCTGCAACCCGAATAGAGTATGATGGCGGAACTGAGGAAAGCGAAATCACGTGACACTGATTTGAAAGGGAAAATTAGCTTAACTATTCCGTGTATAAATAAAGGTCTTGGTACATGTACCTTTCTTAATTGTATTTTACCGTACATTTGTTGAGATGGCGGATGAACTCAGCTCACACAGTCTGTTCTTGACGGCTTTGGAAGCCGGCTCTATGATCATGTTAAACGCTTTCGCACTGCTGGGCAACATTCTCGTTTGTATCGCAGTTTACAGGAACACGAGGCTCCGTACAACGACAAACCTTTACATCATCGCCTTGGCTGTGAGTGATCTGCTGTCCGCCATTTTTGTCATGCCTTTTTCAGCTGGAGCGCTTATTGCAGGCAGGTGGCTTTTTGGTAAAGATGTCTGTGAAATGAACGGGTTTTTCACTGTTTTTGTGGTGTATGTTTCACCTGTAACTATGGGTTTGACTGCGCTCAATAGATACGTTAGAATATGCAAGTCGGATCAACAGTATAAAAGATTCTTCTCACAAAAGAAATCTCGCATCTTGCTCGCGTCTGCCTGGGTGTTCGTAGCCTTCTATTTAATTCTTATGACTTTTATCACTGGTCTACAAGAGTTTCGCTACTCCCCGGACTATGCACTGTGTTTAAATATGCATTTGAACAAGTTGGGAAGCATTATCCATTACGTCGTTGTTGTCAGCCTCTTTCTCGTCGTTCCACTGACTGTGTCAATATTCAGCTACAGGAAAGTTTTAAAAAAGATTCGACAACACAACATGGGTGCAGCACAAGTTCTCCAACCACAAGCAAGGATTCCAGGAATAAGCTCGCGTGAAATTCGAATTAGCAAATCTCTTTTTGTTGTCGTGTTTGCATTCATGGTGTGTTGGGTGCCTCTCTGGATCGTCAATCTGTTGAGTCGCTTCCGTGTTGTGGCGAACATGCCAAGAAATGTTCAATTAATTTGCGCTTTTTGCTTGTGTCTGTCCAACGCCATCAATCCGTTCATCTATGCAGGAATGAATCCCCTTTTCAGGAAAGAATTTCGAAACATTCTTCGCTGTAAATGTGGCCGGTTAATTCAGGGAACTTCGCAAGCACCAAAAGAAAGCACAGCTTCACGGAAGGCTCAAACGGAAACAACAAACGATGATAATCAAGGAACCATTTCTCAGGAAAGCTGTGTACTCACAAGGGGTGATGAGTCTCAAGACAATGACGGAACAGAACTCAAGATAATAAGCTAAATTGTAAAAACTAATCACGCTCGGTTAAGCGAGAGGTTGTGTCGCTTGCCACACTCCGTGAAAGTATCTCACCGAGCCACCGATAGTGCCATACTGTTCGCGGAAACATTTGAAATGCTGAACGCACATAGTGCGATAAAATAGCGTTTATATATTGCATTAGAGATAACCGTAGTATTTTAAGTCGCAAATCGGCTTGGTGTACTCTTCCAAGATAAAATTAGCCTTGATGTACATGGTTGAAAAGGAAAAAAAATACATAAAAACCGGATGGATGGACGGATGAAAATTGCCTGTACATCACTCGTGGAAGTATTTTGTTACCGATTTTGTTTGAACAAGGAGGAGCCATAAACATTACTTGGAAAAAGCTTTATTTTATTTTGTTAAATAACTTTAAAATTTCCCTGAAGAATGAAAACTATTTAAGTGCGTATAAATTAAAGGTGTATGATTTGTGAAAAAAATTTAGTGACCTTTTAGAAGTATTGACTTTATGTTAAATAAATGATTCCTATGGTCTGTTGCAAACTTGGTCGAGAGTTAATCCTGTAAATGATTGTTTCTCTCACTTCATACAGCTTTAAACTATTCGAGTTCTGAAAATTCGTGTTGCTTGTAATGACTCAATTCAGAGAGGATTCCAAATCTTGGTTTCTCAGTAAATTGTCAAATCAATATATACTTGTTATTCGTGATATATTCAACCCTAAAACACTGGCCAAACGGAGTTTCCAAATCCAAACTTGTGTTGGTTAAACGAACGGGCTCGCAAGAAGTCAGAACGTGACGCACATTGTAAAACAAACAACAACAACAAAACATTACAGTGCGCATGTGCAGTCCAAAGAAATCACCAGTAAAGGGAACCAAAAAAGCCATTGCAGCGCAGCCTTGCGCGCGTGCGCAGTCTAAAAACACTACGACATACCAAAAACAATGGTGATACTTACGAAAAAAGAAACTATAGAGCGGCCTTGCACGCGTGCGCAGTACACAGAAAACAATTCACAGTGTAGACTTACACACATACGCGATAAAAAAAGCCATTACAGTGCAGTCTTGCACCCGAACACGGCCACGTGGCGGTGGGTTCACAACCTTAATTCTTAGAAATCAGGTCAAAAATAAACTATATTGTAAAACAATCATTTAACGTATTTTAAACAATTATCAAACTCAACACCCCTAAAGACATCTTAACACAATACAGTGGAACCTCGATTTAACGAAGTCGCTGGGGACCGGCCAAATTTGTTCGTTAAATCGAGGGTTCGTTATATCGAAAACCTCGATATAACGAACTTGAGGGGAAACGACCAAAATGTTCGTTTTATCGAGGTCATAGTTAATGATTGATTTGTAACGCAGGTGACTTTTGTCAATCAGAAGTGGAAGTCAGTGGCAAACGGAGAAACAAGGGCATTGGACTAAAAATTCCGGCTACGTATTCGTCTTATCACAAGAGGCCTTCGAAAGTGAAGAAGTTTATAGAACGAATAAGAGACAAAGAAGATCGATAGAGCAGAAGTTAATTGATGTCGAAATACTATAGTTGCAATGTCTATGACAAATAATAAGGAGTTGACTGAAAGGTTGCTGTCTCTTTACCATAAGGATTAAAGGATTTTCTGACTGTTGATCTGTTCAGCGTTTAACTTCTGTCACGTGTATATCGAGGTAGATTTTACGTTTGGGCTTCCGGATTATGTTCGTTATATCGAAGAATTCGTTATATCGAGGTTCTTTTCCATACATTTTACTGTAACTTTGGCCGGGACATAGGATATTGTTCGTTATATCGAGGACTTCGTTAAATAGAGGTTCGTTAAATCGAGGTTCCACTGTAACGAAATATTCGACTACCTTTGAATACCATTTTCGTCAAATTTCTTTCGTTTTCGCGATTTTGGAGAATTTTGGCGAAAAATAAATAACGGGAGATTTTTTCGAGTGTCTATTTCATAGGGCGAAAAATGCGAAAATTTCCGACAGTAATGCATTCAGTGTTTTGTTTTTAAGGCCCGCTGAGGCTCTTATTTCAATCAACAAGTCTCTTCTTCCCGCAATGTTTAACACTGCGATATTAGAATGCCATATTTAGGCTTTCCACCACTAGCGCCAGCCTCCTCTCGGTCATCTTCGCCCAAGCTAGGGCATGAGTACGAAAGCTTCAAGCGTGAGCCCGTGAGATTTGTGTGCAGCAGTGACGTGGCTGGTGACATGGATGGTGTGGTGCAGCGTGACGCGCTGAGGTCGCATTGTTCCAGTGTTCGAAGCAGTTCTCCTTGCGTTACATTACCAATGTCGTCACGTTCTGTAAAAACAAAAGCATCCGATTTTCAAGCGTGCAAATATAAATAAGAAAATGATTCTATGTTTCTTGACAGTTTCTAGCTGTTATAATTGTTACCCAGTTCTGGAGTCACCAATAAGGAAATAGTTTAGCCAAGCAATGTGCACACAGGTTCGAAAATGAACTGAGTGTTTTATTCTGATTTGGAGCTAATTTGATTTACCTCTTTTGACTAACGTAATAGTCACAAAAAATATATATAGTACTGAAATACCTTTGCAACAAAGCAAAGAGTTTTCGAGAAATCTTCGAGAGAATGTAACTCCATCGTTTCGATTGGTTGAGGACTAGACTCGGTTGGCTATCCATCATCTCTTATCCAACGAGAGTAAATATTTCCTCCAGCGCTCGTCACTATATCTTACCTGTTATTTCACCAGACTGTTTAGACGCAATCTCCAAAGCTGTTGTCAAATCCCACATCTGAAACATGGGAGTGCAAATCACGTCACAAATAAACAATCAGATAGTTCCCATAGCAACCTCTCTCCCCTCTGACAACAGGGAAACCATGCAACCTTCCCAGTATACTTTGCATGGACTTCGAATGAATAGGCTCCTTTTTCAAGTTGAATTTTAAAAAATTCAACTTGATATCGAGGTCCAGAGGACACAAACAACAGAAAAGAATAAACATGATTATCAAATTATCTTTGTCTGTGTTCTCTTGGCCTCATTGTCAAGTTGAATTTTAATATATCGAAAGGAGCCTATTGCTCCGCCAGTTACACATGTCGAGTCCCAGAATCCCTGCGTCTTCACTGTGGATTTTGGTGTAATTTCCTATCTGCAATTCCATTGCAACATAGCACTTCCACACAGTAACGTAACCTTCTGTGGTTAATAATGAGCAAAACGATTTCCGGAGCAAATTTTTGAAGGCACTGTGGTCTAGTTGTCAAAGTCGGTGGCTCGTGCCCGATATCTACTGTCGTGGTTGTTTCCTTCGCTAAGAAACTTAACTTCCCGTTGACTATCTTCCGCCAGGTACGTATAAAAACGAACTGGCGAATTGTTTTGGAAAATAAAATGCTTGAAGTAACCATACACACGGGGGTAGGGTGAGTATCCAACATACCGAAAAAGATGGTGGCTGTACATTTTACCACCATACCTTGCGAACCTACTACAGCCAATAAGCACATAGAAAGCCGTATTTTTGCGAAATTCGTCCCTCTACTAACAACATTGTGTATGCTAGGTTTGAAGTTTTTAGAACTTTTCTGTACGTTTTTATGAAGGTTTTTAGGGTTTTCGTAAGCTAAGAATTATGGGTAAATGTACCAGTCGCTATCTTTTTTTTTAAAGCACGCCTTTACCTTCCAAGTCATCATTGACCCGTTTGTATTGAGTCGTGTTTATAACTAGTTTATCGTACGTGTTTTTTATTTCTTTGTTGTTTTACCTGTATACATCCATTTGAATGTCCCGTGATTAGGAAGCGCCGGGGTCTGGAGCCCATTCTGCTTGACGCGTCACATTCGTGCACGCAATATGAAGTGATATTACTGCCGTCCACTGAGCGAATCGTGCAAATCCTAAAACACATCAAGAAATACATATCGACAAGTATAACACGGCCTGCCTGACAGAAGTGATCCGTAAAAACCTAGCAGTTTGCGCTCATTTTCGAATTCTGGATAGCTTGCAGTGAACGTGTTTTTATTTTTTTTTATGGCGAGTTCTTCGTCAACAGTCGTTCGTTCATGCGTAATAGTCGTTCGTGCAACGTGGGGACCCGGAAACGACCTCGGGTGGCAGATTTTCTACTCTCCCCAGCCTGGCTGCCCTCGTCATAATCTAAGATGGCAAAACAAAACAAACAAACAAAAAGAAAAGAAAATACTAATCGTTCGCTCGCCCCCGCAAAATACGCTTCACTGCAGCGTAATTCTGGGCAACAGTTAATATTTAGCAAAGATATCATGGTAGTCCGTAGTCACGTCACGGCTGAAATTTGCAAGAAAGATGACAAAACACACTTGACGGTTGAAACAAATAACGAGGTTCTTATTCTTGGAGCCTGAGGAATTTCCCAATGAACAGTTTCCAGCCTTTCTAACATTTATTCGTTTGGTTAAATAGACCTTTGAACCAAACAAAGGCCATGAACGGCGTTTGCAATTTAAGAACATGTGACTATTTTGACTTGTGTTGGTTTCCTAAACTCCTCGGCCAATCAAAGGCCAACAACCGCACGTGCACTTCATACATTCGCATGTGACTTCTCACACTCTCAGGCAAAAAGGCGGCTTTTGATTGGCTTTACCCAACATTTTTCCAGGGAAGCTTCCGCCCTGGAAACAGGGTTAGGTTGTGCACTGGGAAAACCAACTAAAAAGATGTAAAAGTTAACCTAGAACTTTTCCGGCAAAATACTTTTCGCGTATCGCAGTACATTGAAACATCTGCAGGCAGCTTTGATGTAGTGTTCCATAAATGTCTATTTATTACCTTTTACCAGTCGAAGAGAACCGTACAATCACGTGATCAGTGTCAGGTACAAGCTTCTGAATGAACACTTGCTGGTCATCACGCTCACCAAAAGGACCTAGGAAATAATAGCATCGGTTTTGATGAGGTTAACAGGACCTTTGTTTAAACGCTTTAGAGTTCATTATCAAAACAAATGAGGTTTAGCTGGAAATACAGAACATCTCGTACAGAATCTCCGGATTTGGCGTAATATAGATGTCGCATTTTAGTCGCGCCCTCCCCCCATCCCCTCCCTTCCTTATCGGACCGATAGCAGCACAAACAAAAAGAAAAACAGTTTAATTTGTGAGCTCAATGCATTAAAGGTTGAACAAAACAAAGATTCTATCGGCTGAATTTTGCTGATTCGACGCGAATGACATATGAAAAGCGATTAGAATTCCTATAAACTCAGCTTCTGTAATAACGAAATCTTCAAAATACCGACACTTTCTGTCTATGGACAGTTCGCTTCAGCTCCAAGATAACAAAATTCATACAAATTCTTCCTCTACTGCATAGGTGCCTTTGTGATATGGTCAGTCCGTTCGTCCCTTTCGTATCCTGCTAAACAGGTTCCACTGCACAACAGTTAAGCCTGTAGCATCTGCTAATTGTGATAAGTCACTCACCGATGCCGTTACCAGCTAACGAGCTAGGGTGGGCGTCCTGTGCCTCTAGAGAAACGACATTGAACGACGCGAGGGGCGTGGAACCAGGCTGCGTGGAGATCATGCCGCGAAAGCGCGTCACGTTCCACGTGCGCACGTGATTATATTCCGAGCAGATGGACACGAGGTTCTTCTCGCTCAGCATCACTTTGACGACTGGATTTCGATGAACCATGAATGTTTGGAAGAGTTGTGGTCCGTGGCCGACCGTCTCGGGATGCTGCACGATTACTCGCACTGTTCCAGAGCTGGTACCGTATGCAATCTCAATCCAATTCCCGCTTAGGCCTGAAAAAAACAAAATACATAGATTACTTAAAAATTGCGGAAGATAACGCATCGTATACATGGTGCCTACTATCGTTACTGCGCATACGTTCTGCGCATCTCTAGATACTCGGGTTTCCTATGGGTGATGCCTACTAATACAGGGATATTTTTGTGCGGTTTAAAACTATGCGGAGAAAGCAGAACTTAGCAAGTGCTCTTGGTATCGAAAAAGAAAATTTGGGGTAGCCATGCATTTTTCAGAGATAATAAAGCTTCAATTTGGAATTTTAGTAGAGGCCAGATGACATCCCTTTGTCCTCATTGTAACTAAGGGCTGAATGACAGTTATATTCACATAAGCAACACATCAAGCCACATTTACTTGTTGCTATTGATATAGCATGAGATATATGTATCATCTGTACAAATCAAATTCATTTACTTACAAGTCTTTGGCGTTAAGTAGACGCTGAGTGCTGTCACCATGTCCTCATTCGGATCTTTATAAAGCTCAGTCACCAACAAATCATTATCCTTCATTCTTAGTGGAAACTTCTGCATGTCTACAAACAAAATAGATCCTCAGTGATGATGATGATGGGAGTTAAGTATAAATAAATAAAATAAAAATAATAAGTGACTTTATTTATGTGTCGGAGCATTTAGCACTGTAGCGCTAATTGGCGACACTATCAATCAGTGATTAAATAATCATACGAACTGAACATAACATTTGTTAAAAAATTGTGCAGTCCCAGAAAAAAAATCCATACCCGCCCCACGGAAGGTCATCGGAAATTCCTAGGGGGAGGGGGGTCTTAAAAGTCAAAATTTTAGAAGCTAAACTGGAATTTCCTGGGGGGATGTTGGTGCAAAACAAAAAACCTTCCGTGGGGAGAGTATGGAAATTTTCTGGAACTGTACAATCTCAACTGGTGTGAGGAAAACCAATTGGATATTTACAAAGCGCAGTCTTGGGGCTACAGTGAAACAAATCCAAGAGGTCAGAGTGGGACTTGAACCGGAGATCTCCAGATTTCAAGTCCAGCGCCCTACCCACTAGGCCACGCCACTGCCTCCTGTAATAATTATTTAAACTTTCAGCCAAAATAGTTTTTTCAGAAACTTACCAATGTAATAAATAGAACCATTTGTACATCCAAGGAGAAGAAAGGAGCCTGCTGTGTCATAACTTGAGATGGGCATCACATCCTGAATCTAATAAATAAACAACACTTTTTAGCACTGATGGAAGTGAAATAATTATGTAAGATACAAAAGTTAAAATTTATCATCTAGATACATTGTAATTATAAATAGTTAAAAACAGTCAAGTCTTGCACACTTTCTTAACAAATAAAGTTTTAAGATGTCCCTTAAAACAATCAACATTTGATCACGATTTCAAATCTAAGGGAAGGGTACTCCACAGCAATGGCCCAGTGTGAGTGAAGGATCTATCGAAAAGTTTCATTTTTCCTAGAAAGATTTGACAAAGGCCTTCTCAAGCAAAACTTGACAAATTTTGTGGTACGTGCTACAACATTTGCAACTGCATTGGACAAGTTTCTGTAAAAGATTAATTGAATTTGTCCATAGCAGACTTCCAAAAGAGAACTTGCTTGTGTACAGCCAGCCTAGAGGTGAGCATGTCTTCACACCTGCCAGTGTTGGGTCATTGAGTTCCATACTCCAATCTTCCCTGTGTGACTGGTGGCCACAAGCTGGCTTCCAATGAAAAACAGCGCATCTACAGGCACACTCAGGTTAAAAGTTCCTGCAATCATACATGTACATTTGAACAATGATATTACAAAATGTCATTGTATTTTGAAATGATAGATAAAAATTAATCATTTGTCTCATAATTATTTGGGTGTTAGTGATTGTTCAGACTACATGCTGTTCCCTCAGGGGTCTGCTGTGATACCAATCGATCAAACAAACATGTTGTGAGAATAAAGAAAATTACCATTACAATTACAAATTATTTGTCTTGATGTCCAAATAAATTCTCTAAGGACTACCATATAAAGGGAAATAGGGAAAATAATGAGGATATTATGTACGTTGATACTGGGCCTTCAAGGTTTAATAATCTCATTCTCCATGTGTGGTGCATTCCCTTACATGTATCAATGATTTTCATATACTATTATTATTATACGACTCACCAATTTCAAATTTAACAACCCCTTGAATATGATCTGTGGTGGTGAAGCTCCATAAACGAATTTTACCTTCTGCAGAAGACGAAAACATTAAATAAATGTAAACAATTTACTAATTAGGGAAAAGTTCATTCACATCACTCCAAACACATTGCTTTATTATTTATTATTGCAAGAAATTTCCAGCAGAAAGTTTAGACAGATTTACCTGATGAAACTGCGAGCATTTTATCACCAAGAGAACTAGACGTTACTTTGGCATTCAGTGCCATTCTCTCAACACAGTTTTCCAGATAAGGAGTGGAGAAGATAAGCTCCCAGCCGACAGAGTCTTTGGATCTGACAAAACAAACAGCCATGGTCACCTTTACAGTCAATCCACGTCACATGTGAGCAGTATTTTTGAAATCTGAACGGAGTGTTGCAATTTACATGTCAGTTTTGAACATTGCCAACAAGATTTCAGAGTTCTCATAAAAATTCCCCTAGTTTATTGACAGTACAAAGTAATGCATTTTTCTTTACCTTACAGCATTACGTATTTCAAGAATAATATTGTTTCCCAAGTATTTTGAATCTTTGTTTCAGTTAATGTGTTTTGTGCGGAAAGATTTCCAGCTAGAATGTTCAACATTCCATTCAAGTTCCAGACATTACAAAGACTCAGGAATTAGAATGTTCATTTCATTCTCAGAAATACTGGTCATGTGTGACGTGGATTAACTTTAAAAGCTTATCATAAGAGTAACAAAACTAAAAACACTATATTTAGATATTTAATGCAGACCAAGGTGGGACCAAAATAATTTCTCATCTCTGATCTCGGTGATGCACAAATTTATAATTTTTGTCCCAGAAAGATAAAGAAGTCAACTAGCTGAAAAGAGCCTCTGCGATACATGAGGTCAGAATAAGAAAAAAACCTAAGAATCTTGACAAAACTATCATGATAATTTACTCCAGGCTGTACAATGTAAAAAGTTGGCTTTAACTTTTAAGTAAGAACAAAATTTTCTGTATATGTATGTCTTGGATTTTTCCAATTTTCAATGGGTAAATTTCAGGCAGAGATATTACCAGAAATCTGAGGGCCTTTATAGTTAAAGCAGGATGCACCTTCAGGATGATCAGGTTTCAATTTCTCACCAATATTTGCCACATTTCATAAGTACATGTACATAAATTATGATCATCCGGGTGAATGTTAAGTCCTGAGAAGGACTGTTTGAGGCGACATTGACTGACGCTTCGAAAAATTGAGTGGAAGTCATCTTTAGAATCAAGTAAATCGTGGAACATCAATAGATATAAATGCCTCATGAAGATGGTTGTTGACCTGATTGGTCCATGAAGTTGAGATGTCATTGGTTGTGAAGACTGTAAAAAGATTGGTGTGTTTCGATCGGTCTTTTGTTAAGTCAAAAGACTGTTGGTCTATTTTTAGTAAAATTGCCACATTATTGGGTGTCCATAAACTGGAGGTTGACTATAGCTCTTCCAAAATATTCAACTGACCTGTAGCAGAACACTGAATGAGCAAAGGCAACTGCCACAAAACTGTGATGTCCTATAACCATCAGCACTCTCCTAGGGTCAACATCTGTAGAAAAGAATATTTGTAAGTAGTGGAACACTCATGTTTCATCAAGGCTGTCACTTACATGTAGCCTGCGAATGCAGATGTATTTCTGGCTGTTGCTTCTCTCCAACGAAAAGTGACAAAAGGGACGGCCAGAAATATGTCTGCGTTCACAGGCTAGCTCTCACTGATCTCATGCATTTGAACCAGTGACAGGGTCCTTTCTGCTAACCTGAGATGAATTGGGAAACTGCAGTGAACAACAAAATGATTTTAGGCCTGGTTCAGATGTTGTACTGCTGTTGTATCCAACTGAGTTTTTAAAATCAAGCTCTACTGTAGCTTGACGGCTAATTATCAAACGTGGAACTTAATTCAGCCATGTGCTAGACTAAAACAATTATTGCTACATTACAACAATGCATATACATTGTAATAATTGAATGCACACTAAAGTTTTTAAAATAAAGAAACTTGACTTACCCATTGGATTTGCTGAGTCATCAGATACTTCCTTAACGCCAGAATTTTGATAAGTTGAAGTATCAGTTAATTCATACTGTGATGCACTGATCACTGTGGAAGCAGAGCTGCGTCTTGTGAGGGTCACTGATGACGAATGTCTCGACATGCAAGGAAGTGGAAAAACTGACAAGAACAAGTCACTGTTAACAACATTATTTTAGGAATATCTGAAATTTATATGCTTCCCTCTTTTTAATAAATACAGTTATTGCATTATCATATTGCATTGTACATCTTATACATGCATTCTGATTGGTCAAAAACCTATAATAATTATAGGTTTTTGACCAATCAGTATAATAAACAATTGTTGTTTATTACACCAATAAAATCATAGAAAACTGTTTTCACTTTTCATTTTCGATAGGTCTACCAGCGTACTATTAAAATCTACTTGGGATGCTGGGAGAATATGGGAAAAGCCGCTGCAGTGATTGACGGCAGTGAAAAACATAACGGTTGGTTGCATCTTGAACTTCAGAGTCCGCATGTTATTGAAAGCCGCAGTAAATTTCTACATGACTGTATAATCATAGCACCTCTTACATCTGCTGCTAGCAGATAATCCCTTTTGCTGACAAGTGTGCTCATTTTCAAGAAATTAAATTGTAGGACCTCAGCCAGCCAGAAAGTATGAATGAACCCAATACTTATACTGGTATTCACAAAAATCAACAGCTCTGAATGGAGATTTATGATATAATTGCATTCAACGTAGCATTAGAACACACTCCTAATACAGATTGGAGACGAGATTGTATGGCACAACGTTGAGTCAGTGAGTGAGTGAGTGAATGAATGAATGAATGAATGAATGAATGAATGAATGAATGAATGAATGAAAGAAATGAATGAATGAATGAATGAATGAATGAATGAATGAATGAATGAATGAATGAATGAATGAATGAATGAATGAATCTTGGGACATGTATCTGGCATGACCCCACAGATTTTGCAGGGGCGGATGACATCATCACCAATTTGGCAAAGGAGAGAGAGCCTGGGATAGAGATCATCGGACGCACTCCCTAACCTTTGATTATTACTAGTTATATTATATGTAGCTGTAGTATAAGGGCACTTTCCAAATTTGTTAGAACTGGCCAGTCTGTCGGTCAGTCGTAATATGGAATGTACCAATTTCAAGGGTTAGGATAGGTTTTATCCTAGCCCTTCCACTTTCTTCAAAATAGTGTGAACCATTTTTGCGGTGATTATCTTTTAAGATTTTGCAGCACCAACCCTTCAAAATGATGCATTTGATTTAAAAAGTGGCCAGCCAAACCAGCCAGTTCTGTCAAATGAAATTTTAGCACTCTCAACTACTGTAGTCACCTGGCGGATTAAGATACCCATGGAACAGCACATCACCACATTTGGAACTGGACACCTCTTCACACAAAGCCAGTCGCTTTGCTGTTTTGAGGACAAAGCATTAATCATTAGTCTTGAGTAACCAGTTTAACATGAACAAAGGACAGTGGACCCAGTAAAATATGAACCATTCACCAACAACTTGCAAACATGTCAAATCCTCAAACCACTGAACTACAGAGACGCTTGGGAAAAGGTTAGTCTAGAATATTTTACCAAGACAGGTTTACACACGATGCATGAGCAGCTTTGAGCAGGAAAAAAAATCCCCCCAGGGGTCCTCTTAATATTGTACACGATGTGTCATCGTATGCCTGGAAATGTAACATGAAACAGTCACAGTGTATTGTAGTCACGCAGTTTCATCTTGCGCTTTCAAGACAAACTCGTGGCTTGCGACGCGCAGTGTTTTCCGGAGTGGTATTGTATGATATATTTTCCAAGGTCAACTGCCGATTTTGCCATTGGTTTGCCTTCATTTTCATAACATTTCCCAGCCCAGACTGTCACAAAGGAATGGAATTTTTTGTATTTATCGATAATTGCGGCGGGCAGCAATTTAATTTATTGAATAACAGCAGACCACTTCCTCTGCTCGAGGATTGACCTTTACACATGCATATTCGACTTGGTAAGTTGTTTCTACCATAAAGCCGAGGAAAATAGTTCTTGGGTCATTCGTTTTTATTTTCTTCACCTGAGAATGCGATGCTCAGATAAATCGACGCCAGCTTCGATAAAATAATGTACTTCTGAAATTGAGTTGTATTAGTGTGAATCGTCCCAGCTTTCTCTGTCTTTGAATTTGGCTAACAAATTTCCTCTCAGCATTTAACGCAAGTATCATAGGATTGAAATCTCGAAAAGCAGCGAATACGTTTAGGAATTATAACGATATTTTGGAAGGATGTACGTCCTCAGACCATTGCCGAGAGTCGAAGTCTTGTTGAATATGGCGGGAAACTGATCGAGGTTGGGAAACTCGCGCGTATTCGTCATGGATTCACGATCATATAAAAACAAAGCAAGGCATTGGTGAGTAGTGAAATTTGTAAATAGGCTATATCAATTTTAGGATTCTGTTTTTTGAACTTATTGTATTGCATAGCTTGGCTCTTAGTCATTTATTTACTGCACTGTTTTTATCTACCGCGCGCCACATTAATTCAACCATCACCGCGCGATATTAATCCTGTTCTGCTTTACTTGGGTAGTCAGTTTTTATTGAACTGTTGTTATCTGTCGAGAAGACTGTTTTACTTGGGTAGTCAGTTCTTCCCAGAACTGTTGTTATCTGTCGAGCAAACTGCTTTACTTGGGTAGTCAGTTCTTTATTAAGCTGTTGTTATCTGTCGAGCAGAACATTAACCGGCTAACCTCGCGCTATGAACACTAACTTAGGTTCTGCTTTAGCTTATCGAGCAGAATGCTCTGCTTCCACTAATTAATATCGCAATAACCAATTCTGCTCTACTTGGGTAGTCAGCTTTCTTTTCAGTGAGCTGTTGTTATCTGTCGGCCAGGATATTGATCTAGCTTACTGTAATATTCTACTTTGTAATATTTTGCTTCTGCGTTGCGCATAGCTGCTCTGTCGAGTACAAATGTAGTATACTGTAACACAGCCTTGTAGACCCAATTCTTTATAACTCTTTATGAGAGGAATACCAACCTCGCACTCCAGTTTATCAACTATTCCTTTTTTCTTCCATTTTAGGGACGTCCGAATGCAACACGCGGATGCGATCACTTGCTTTGTATCATCAATGTACAATTGTATCAATTTTCTTTCTTTTTTCTTTTGTGAATAAAAGACTACGAATTTTGTTTAATGTGATTACAACGTTCACAAAAACAGTGTCTAGCGCGGCTTGTGCTACATTAAATATTGTTACATTTTGTGCAGTAAATAAATGTCCCAAACTCTGTTCCGCGATTCTACTGCTTTTGGCAGGTATTGTTTGCGTTTGTTCTTTGATTCGATGTTCTTTCAAAATGCTAAATAGCCCCAGTTGCCTATTTTGGGTGGTTTATATTATATTAAGTCTGTGCCCTGGAGTTACTATTCAAGCAAAAGAACCATGTCTTACAGAAAGCGTAAGAACCTCCGTTACTGGTAATCGTTCGCGTGGATAAAATGAAAGCGTTCCTCGCGCGTTCGATCTGCACAAACCACGATGTCTGGGATTTTGTTTCTCACTGCGTGACTGCTGGAACTCCGCACGTGTGAAAAAAGGCCATCCCGACCATGAATTATAACACGCAAAGGTGCAAAACGGTTTCTCTTGTTGCAGTTAATGATAAGCCATTGGTGATTTCAACTCACCGTAAGCTCATTAGCATACATTTTTTTCTTCACCTAAGCTCATCATGATATAATTTTGTTGTGGTTCAGACTTTTTGTAGTTTAAACATTGTCAAACCAGCTTGATTTTTATTTCCCTTTGTCTTGGATAATGATTATGAATACTGCACAAAGGAAAATAAAAATTTTAAACCGAACAATAATTTTTTGAATCACATTATATATATATATATATATATATATATGTGTGGCGTAAAAAAACGGTACTGTAAAAATGCTGCTTTTTTACAAATATATATTTTGTAAAAAAGCTGCTTTTTTACAAGATATATATTTGTAAAAAAACGGTCCGAACACTATAACTTCTTAGCGATTCAAGCAAGAGAGTTTGCGAGGCATTTCAGACATTTTACTACCTTCATACGATTTTTTTCGAAACATGTTTTGTTTAAAAACGGTAATGTAAAAATACTGCTTTTTTACAAATATATATTTTGTAAAAAAGCTGCCTTTTTACAATTATATTATTGTAAAAAAACGGTCCACACACTATAACTTCTCAGCGATTCAAGCAAGAGTTTGCGACACATTTCGGACATTTCACTACCTTCATACTATTTTTTTTAGAAACATGTTTAATTTCTAGGAACCTAGGAACATTTCTTGAATGTTTATGGACCATTTCAGTGTACAGTTCAGGTTTCACAAGGAATGGTCCGGCTGCTATAATTTTGTTTAGATCTTGCCAAATATTTTTTGTTTCTTCAGTACAAAATGTTAGACTTATTCAAACAATAATCTTAGTCTTGATCCAAGCGCAATAGTCTCAAAATGTTTAAAAAGGTTGAGTTGAATATTTGATGCACGTTATGATGACTATGATGGCCCAATTAATTAGCAGCAAACGTGATCAGATATAATTGTTATTCGTGGACGTCAATATGTGTGGAAGAATACCGTGAACCGCTTTTTTTACGGCGGATGGATTACCAAAATTGTTGTTATTGCATTCAAACAGGGAAAATAAAGACATAGCTTTGGCTAACTGCGCCAAGATTATACTGGGTGCTCAGTCGATTAGCGTGTAAGACAGGTAAACAAAAGGTCATGGGTTCACACACTGTCTGCCACTCAGGGGTTTCCTCGGTCTGCTTCTGTTCGGCCCACGCTTATGACATTGCTGTCCTCGATAAGTACAGAGAAATTACGCTCATTACAAGTAAAAGTACATACCATAGTTAAATTAAAAAAAAAAAAAAACCTTCGAAATCTTTAACTTCCCAACAATTTCCGCTAAAGTTTATTGTGCTAATCTACATCAGTTGCAGTGGGAAGGCGCAGTCCCTAGCCGTTAATGAGTGCAATACCGCTTCCTTGCAGTGCACAGACAATGTATTAAGAAGAGCAGAACAGTTTCAAGACAGCTTTATAAGACCACGGTGCAATATGCTAAATGATTTGCTTATGCTAGCCTTAAAAGCAGTGCAACATACCCAGTAATTACAATTCATAGTCGTGGATAAGAACAGCACAAAGCACTTACTAACAGTTCTTTCCAGATTGTAAACGTGCAGGAAATGTGCAATTCACGTCTGTATCCTAGCGGTATAATTTCCCAACGTTTTAGCTCTCTAAAAGGCGTACGTTCTTTTTTCTTTCTTTTTTTTTCGGCAGCTTTTGCTAGCATAAATTGCATTATTTATACGCATTAATGGGAGTCTCCGACGACGAAAATTATAGACAAACATCGCAGACCAATTTCAGTCGGATAATTACGAAAAAATTATTTATTTCTTGCACAGATGTCATCGCTAAGCGTGAAAATCATAGATAAGGTCAGTCTCGGTCAAAAATTATTTTAGGCAACTCGTAGGTTTTTTAATAAACTAATAATCACGTAAAAACAACATTACCGTAAATAAGACTACTTTTTTACAATTATATAGTTGTAAAAATGCTGCTTTTTTACATAAAAAAGCAGCTTTTTTTACAAAATATATTTTGGTAAAAAAGCTGCTTTTTTACA